>NC_142724.1:6363636-6515151 GCF_055471065.1 Atractosteus spatula
ACCTATTCTTTATTACAAACCTATTCAGAAACAAGCATTAAAAATTAAAGGGCTAGTGAGGGGAGGGGAAGATAGAGGGGGGGATGTCTGTGGAGCAGTGCTGCAAGTTCAAAAGCAGAACTATTTCATTCATGTTTAAAGGGCCTTTTTTGTTTCTCTAAGAGCCACTAAAGCAGTTTTTAAAACAAAAAGAAGTCTTTGATAGATTGAGCGTTCCAAGGTGCCAAGTAGCTGTCAACATAAATAGCAATAAAAAGTCGAGAAAATGTTTTAAACCTGAGTTTTCAAGGTTATGGCCCACAGCGATGATTTGAAGGAGCTGCTTTTCTGAAGCTAGTTACGCAAGTGTGTGTATGTCTTCTATATGGGTGTATATGTGCGTGCAGGGGAGAGTGTGTGTGACTACAGCTTTTAGCATATGGAATGAGAATCTAGAATTAGTCCAGGAATTCAAGATTACTCGAAATAGAGCTCCATTATTTACCTGACCCCCCTTCACACTCCTTTTATCTTTCCTCCTGTGCTCGCCAGGCTAAAAAAGCCAGGCTATTCTTAAGCACGTAAGAAGACTTGCACAACTCTTTTTTTCTGGTGTCTGTGGGAGTGCATGTTAGGATTTTACTCTATTCCCGCAGATTCTTATTAGATTTCATCGAGCCAAGCTCTGCTTTCCTTTGCCATTGAAATACTTTAGGTTCACTATTTATAGCAATATACAGTATGTTAGCATTTCATAAGTGAAGTGAGAAGAGACACATTAATAATTATTGTCAAGACATGCCTGAATGGTAAGGTGATGCATATTCCAAAATGAATATGGTAGGACAAATAGTGCAGCATAAGATAAACAAAAAACTTTTAGAATTTATTTTTTTCATAATGGTTTTCTTCTATTGCAAGTGTGACATCCGTGATTGCTTAAAACCTACGTTATAATTAACATTTTCACCCATTTAGGACCACTCCCCAAGAAGTATTTCTTTGTATAGCACACAAGCTGAAACAAGTTTAGATTTCTTTTCTTTTTCATTTCACAGTGCTGTAACTAAAATGATTGCAAATTAATGCTGTTCTTAATTGTTTTTAGTCTTAATCTATTGTATGTGGTGATGTATTGTATGAAAGCAGTGCTCCACAGTATCATGTTTAAGGAGTGATTTGCAGATGAGGTTGAAGGGGTATACTGTTTTGATGATAAAAGAGGCTGGTCTATAGCACTATCTCATGCACAAGCTGTTCCGATCATGATGAGCTGATGTGTACCCAAGATAAATAAAAATATCATAAATTCAATAAAAATAAAGGTAAAGTTTACCTTTAAACGTTTAACCAAACGAGTCTGATCCCATCACATTACTAGCAGGTATTAACAACAGCAGGAGTCAGTATAACCAACAGCAATGTGTCACACAGAGAATGGGCCACCATACATCCATTCATTTTCAGTCTGTGTATTCTGGTGAGGGTCACAGCAGCTATCATACAGTCATGATTATAACTGGTGTATTATTCAGCCTGTCATAAGTCCTTATGCCTGTACTGATCTAAGGGTTCCAGAGACATGCACAGTGCCTGACTAACTTTGAGGTTGAAATAATTGTGATGAATCTGGTTTATATCTCCACCACCAACTGGTGAGATAAGAGAAGCCTTACTTTTTTTTCACAGAAGTTAAGAGCTATTTTCTTGTGTGCCTGTAAAAAAAGCCCAAGACAAATGTAAAGACAGCAGTTCTGGTCTTCTTTGGGATTTTCAACCATAAACAAGAAGGAGCTGTGAAGCATACTCATATCAATGCTCATAAAGGGAAGCTGCCGTGATGAGTGCTGGGGTCAGTCTAGGTTCTTCCTTAATGGCACCTTCTCCTTCACCTTTTAGGCTCACTCAAAAGAACACACATAGCGTGACTCAGGCCGCAGATCAGATTAGTAGCTTTACCCAGGCCAGTTCAGGTTGTACTTGGGCCATTTCAGCAAGCACTGATTTCAGGGAGTTATTCTCAATACCCACAGAGAAGCAAAATCACTGATAAAAAACAGAGATCCTAAGGTTTAAGGGGCTTCCATGAATTCCAGAAGAGTCACAGTAGGAGGCCTCTGGATGCTTTACATCAATGCTATGCCACTTAATCATTTTAAACTGGCATTCTTGCAATTGTTCAGAAACTGTTATGGATCATAAAGTACACTGCACTAACTGGCCATGACGACACTAAAATCGCTGAGGTAGCATCTCCTTTGCTGTATTTTACAGAGGCAATGCAAATTCAGTGTCTCTTTCCTTGTGGTTGTATGTCCTCTGAGACTAATAGTTTAAGTGCAAGTGAGTGACATTTGTTAAGTCACTTTGGCTTTTGCACATAAAAAAGCAATTCGAACAGATACGCTATTAAACACCACCGCTATCTGATTTCAGACAAGTGCCGCAAGGAAACCTGGCTTTTACCACTATTTCCTTGTCAAACCACTGCTCTGACACACTCCCTACCTCCCAGCATGGGGAGACTCATGTCCAGCTACAGAATGAGTGCTATTTGTCTGCCGGTGCTTGCTACAGCATGATAGTTTTACAAGTATGAGTGTTGCTAGAACAAGAGCACTGCTAGACAGATATCTGCCCTCAATGGGCATGGTAATGGAAGAAAGATGTTTGAATTCACCAGAGCTCTCTGTGACTGATAGGTCCCATTCTGCTTTCACATGCAGCTCATTTTTTTGTTTTTATTCAAACAGGCTTACACATCAGTTACTTGAATTGAAACTTTAATTCTAAATAGCCCACTGACTTTGAAGTGAAGCCAAGAGATAAAAACTCTGGGATGTCTTACTCATCCTCTCCATTTGCCTCGTGCCTCATTAATGCCATGAGAGACAGGTTAGTTGGTATTACCTTATGGGTCTTGTTTCCTAAACTGGTAGCAGCTTGCCTCATGTCATGAGTAAGGACATCAAAGTTAAAGTGAAAGTCTAAAGTGTCAAGTCAGTCAGGACTTAGAAGCCTTGAAAGGAATGAAATGCTTACTTCTGGTTTGCCTTTAAAGAAAGGTGGGATTGTATACAGATGATCTTAATCTGAAAAACTGGTGTTACTCATTACTGAAACTTTTACCAGCTTTTGAAAAGCAGGAATTTATATAATACAATCCCAATCTATTTCCTAGCACAACTCGACAAACATGACATCCCCCCAAATGCATTTATCTGACTGTATGGATTGACTGGAAGGCACAAATGCAGACTGAAAGACGAACCAAGCAACCTCTCTCTGTATCGCACACAGATTTAACAAATTTACTTTTGCTGCTCACAGTTGTAGAATAAATAAGCTCCTCCCCTCTCCTTTGTCTGTAATTCCTCATGGAAGTGTTTAATATCGGCCTGAACTTTAATTGCTTGTGAATTGAGTGTTTTCATGGGGTGTTAGTCAGGCCCTCCCTTGGATTAGCATGCTTGCTCGGGGGGAGAAGAAGCTGATTTGAGCTGACAGCCGCCGTGATGGAGAAAGGCAGGCTAACCTGCCGGATTCACGCCCCACCAGAGCTGCCTCTTACTTACGCCGAGTGGAGACATATGGTGGGAATCATGCGCTCTCTCTGCCTTGTAATTAAAACATCTGGGAAGAGGCCCGGAGCTCATTGAATTAAACAGGAGCTGCCAGGCCAGGAAAGGAATGTTTCAAAACAGCCACCGTCTGCCTGGGCTCAGGTACCCCAGGATGCCCCAGAAACAACTCACAGGTCCTGTTGTTCTTGTCTTTTTTTCCCCAAAGTTCCATATGTATTTGGCTACTAGCTCTATGGTCATTGCGATAAGATTATCATCACTCTTAGCAAATGAAAATAAAGATCCGTAACCCTCAGGTTCACCCCATATTCACAAAGTGAATACTTGTGAAGTATTTCTGATTGAGTTTGTATTATTGTTTTGGAAGCTAGGAGTGAGGCCTCCTCAAATTCTATTACAGTATGTAAATCTATAAGTTATCAGATCAGTATCAGCAAATCAGTATGTAATCTTCAAGTTAATGGCAGAAAGTTAACGAAGAAGTCCTAAATTAGGATGGTAGACCATATTGTCATGAGGTAGTGCTACAGGAATAAAATGTTTGCTGTACCCCCAGTCCCACTGCACAGGAGTCCAATTAACATCTGTCTGGCTTTAAGACGTTGTTGACACACTGTAGGATCTTAGGAGAACCGTCCCAGATGTCATGAATTATGCCAGGGTTCCTTGGCAATTGCTGTCACAAGAGCTCCAGGGATCATGGCTAAAAGGTGGAAATTTTTAACACCATATGGTTTCCCGAGTCCGTGGGGTCTGTCGTTAAAAAACTGTGGGGTACAGGAGAGAAACACCAGAATGCTCACACCACGCACAGGCAGAAATGCCAGCATTACATCATTCTCATGCCTCCATCCATGGTCCTAACTCATCATCTTAATCTACATTTAAGCTTAACGTTTTAACTCCTCATTGTCAAACGCATGTCTTTAAACCAGTGAACCAGCTCCCAAAACCAGGATGTCTCACACACAACTTCCTTTCTTACCTCATGAGTAGTTTTATGCTAATTATCCAATCATTTGACCAAAATACAGGTAAGAGCACGAGAAAAGCCATAAGGCTTCAATGGAAAATTATTTTTTGACAGCATTACTTTCAGTATGTTCCCTGGCAGGATAAGAAACCAACATCATGCTAGCATTTTCACACATAATCAAGTATCTCGTCACATGCAGCCATTAAGACATCCATGTCTGAACACTAAGTTCTTAAAAATAAAGGACAGTTTGCTGTACACTTACAGCTCTGGAATTTCAGACTGAACAAACTATTGTAACTGCAAGTGACAGGACACCTCTGACCTTTGGCCCTCCAGCATGTGGGTCTTAACTGCTCCACAATCTGCCACTTTCCCACAGCTATACCTGTACTGATTTCTCCATGGTAAATCTGGTTCAATCTTGTAAATTTTCCCTGAGAACAAAAAAATGATGATGCAGTGTGTAAAACCACTGTTTTTTTCTCAGGGAAATATGATGGCAAATTACTTTTGAAATCTGCTTTTTATGATGCTTTTTTGAGACGTCCCGCATGGAATCAAAGCACTATCAAAAGCATCGGGCTGAGAGTGCGAAAATGTGAGCGACACCTGAAACTCAGTAGTTTCGTTAAGCACCTGAAAAACAAAACAGTGAATCAGAATTGGAAAATAAGCATGGACAGTAGCTTTCATAATCTTCCAAGAATCCACTTTAACGGGATGTAAATCTGTAAAGATCTGACACTTAAATGGAATTCTAGCTTTTGGTAAGTGAAGAGTGTAGGGTGTTTCAAAGCAATCAATGTTTCTAAACAGCTTTCCACTGCTTTTAGTATAGAATTCTCTATTTTACTCTTTTAAGTAAAAACAATTTCAGTTTTTGGACAAAAGAACATTTTTTAACCATTTTAAATTCCCACACATGTACAGCACAAGCAAATACTAATTGAAACAAAATGCAGCCACGCATTCTGAAGCTACAGGATGTTGTCCTGTTACTCGTGTGCCAGCAGCACTGGTCGACAGAGAAAGGGAAAGGAAAGGATTTAGTCTCTTTACTGCCACACCGCGGCACCCAGCACTGTCAGATTTCATTACAGGAAGAGAAGTGGCTGGAGATAAGGCTGTGAGATTCTTTGGAGCTGAAGTGTGGCGTGTTGCCAGGAACTTTATAGTACATGCTAACCCTACAGCTACACACTCCGAGACCAAAGGCTGCCAACAATTATTTGGGAACCTGGAATTTTAGGTTTGTCCTCCACTCTCCCTGCATTTCCTTATTTGTTTTCAGAAAGCAATTGTCAAAACCAAAGGAGCCTGTGCAGTGTTGTCAGTATTGGTTTTGTCTGATTTCAATTTGCCCTGCAGATGCTGATATCTAGCATTACAGAATTTGGATGGGTCATGCCATAGGAAGCTAGACATAACAGATTTTTGCAGTTGGAGTAAAACCTTTTCATTTTGGATCTATTTAATTTAGGTGTTTTTTACTTCAAAGTTGTATCCCTTTACTAAGACTGCAAATAGGTTGTTTGAAAACATTGGTTGATTGTCATCATGTGATTGGACCGACAATGTATGTGCTGTTCACTTCATGCAACTACTACCAATTGTTTTTTATTGTTGTTAAGCTTCAGCAAGTGTAATGATCTAGGAGAGACTTTCAACGCCTGTTAGAAAAAGCAATGCCAAGAACCTGCTTCTTTTTGTCTCACTAGCCTGTAACATGCGTACCACTTCAGACAATACATCTTTAAGAAAGTGCAGAGCGCACACAGAGACACTAAACAGTTACCGGAAGAGCAGCCAACAGGCTCTCGGCAGAGAGGGGAAAGCCAACAGTTTAAAGATTTCAATTGGAGGACTTGGCCAGGGCTGGCCTCAACGTGCTGTACAACATGTTTCTCTGAGCCAAGAGACGCTTGCTGCCTTGAGTGGGGTTGGAAGGGAACGAGGAGACGTATAATTTCTAGCAATGGGAGCACTGCTGTGCCAGCAACCACAGGGCTTGAGCAGGCTTAGCGATCCTGCATCCTATCCACCCTGTACGGCTTTTCATAAGCCAGAGTCAAGCAGGGAGGGGGGTTGTAGATGCGGGGAGGAGCGTGAAGCTGAAGTACCCAAGGATTCTTGTTGGCTCCAGAAAATAACCAGATCCCCGTCGTCACTGCTGTAATTACAGGCTGCTCTACAAACTTCTTCAGTCTTTTCCATTTCTTTGTTTTGATTCCATCTTTCCAATTTTTTTTCTCTGTTACCTTTCTCAAGCCCCCTAATCTGCCCCCCCCCCCCCCATCTCAGCTATTATGCTGAATTAACCAGCGTTGAAAGGCCCTTCTGATGGAAAGCTTTCATGGAGAAAACATGCATGTGACTTCATAAGGCTTTTTCTGGTTTTTCCTAAAATGTTTTCACTCATAGCATCGAGCTGTTGCGTTAGGAAAATGGCTGCAATTCATTTATTGCAGAGCTTCTGTGTTCCGTGTACTTATGTGTAGGGCGAGACTAAGCATCACATTGAGGATTAGTATCTACTGAAATCCCAGTCTATAGATTGTGCATGAAACTGAAGCCAGACTCTCAAGTGCTATATTGGCATTTGACATTATTGATGAGCATAGAGCTCACATAATTTAGGGACATGTATTAATCTATATGATTAGTTAATATCCTAGAATTCCTTAATATATGGCTAAGTTAATTGGATATTTAATTCATTTGAAGGCACTTGATGGCACCCTCATAAACATAAATTGATTCAAATGGGACACTACTCGACCTCTTTGATTTTACTGGCAAAGATCAAGGTCAGAGTTCAGCTCCTCTACCAGTCAAAGGTCACATGGTCACGGAAATCTCCAAATCTAAATCCACTTTGCTCTAAAGCAATCTTCCAATTCAGTATTGTTTAGAGATGTACAGTAGTGTGTTTTGGAGAATTTTCTTTGATCCTAATTACAGTTATGAAATTGACTGAAGGACACTCCTCATTTTCAACACCTCTGCTCTCCTTCCATTTCTTTCTGTCACACACCTAGAAGTACACATTCTCTCATTCTGCATGTCTCTTCTCCATAAACATTTAGTTATATTGAATCCATTTCCACTGTGTGCTTCAATGGCCTTTCATGACAATTCATTCTGTGTGTTTCTACCCAGGTGAAATATTGATGGATTTTTTATGAATAGCTATGAAAAATTTATTCACATTCAGACATGAAAGAACGTAAACATGCAGCAATCTGCCTATTTTCATTTATTGTTTTCCAGGAAAATAAAGTTTGCTTGTGCTTTCCAGCTGTAAGTCTAAGCACTTAATTTGTCCTGCTTTCTCATCAATTAAAAATCTGCCAGAGACACACAAATGGGTAGATAGATAGATCAAGCAATCAATAAAATAATAAATCAATTACTGAATGGAACTGTTGATATAGAAAAAGAAAAGGATTCAAGCCAAATGTGGCAATGTAAATTGGATTCTAGCAGCAGAGATGCTTCTTGAAGTGTATACAGTATATTCTAGATGGGATTTATAAACAAATGATAAACATTGTATGCTATAGTGAATGATCTCCTTATTACACAGTTGTGAAAGTCTTAATCTTTTTTTTGTTTTAGTCTTTGACTTAATATTTTTTTCCTTTTGTATGCAGAAACTATTCTGGGGATCATCTTCAGACATTTTAGCCATTTTCAAACTAACAGTTAATCCTGATAGCTCTGCATTTCATAGAACCAAAAGTATCCTTTTAGCTTTATAAGCTGTGCAGAGTAGAACAAATGATGTTAATGACGAAGAACACCTGACAATGATTCAATGAGCTATGATTATAAATGTGATAGATGTACTACCACAACACATATTGGCTGCTCAAGTATCGTTTATCTTGAATTGTTAATCAGGTTGTTAATCGTGAATGGTGCTGAGGTTTTTTAAAGATTCTTTCATTTCAAGATTGTTTTCTTTTCACCCAAACTAAGTTTTGTAAACAGTCGTTTATGTGTTGATTATCTATATTATGCAGAATACATTTACTGTACATACATGTACTGTGCGTTATAAGCACAAATAATAAGAGTAAATAGTTGGTGCTCATATATTGTAACTTCTGATTGTGTCTAATATGTGTAAGGCTTCTCCACTTTTTCAAAAGCAACAATTTAAGGAGACTGTTAACTGTACGCTCTTCAAGCATCTTACACTACCATGAAGAAATAATATAAGATTTGTGATTTTTTACCAAGGGTGGCACTATGGTGCAGTGGTTAGCATTGCTGCCTTGCAGAGCTGGAGGTTCAAGTCTCAGGATGCTATCCGTGTAGAGTTTGTATGTTCTCCCCGTGTTCGTGTAGGTTTTCTTATCTGGACATGCTGGTAGGTTAATTGGCTTCTCTGAAAGCAGGCCCTGGTGTGAGTGTGTGTCTGTGGGTCTGCTCTAAAATTTGGCATCCCAAACAGGGCATACCATGTCTCGTACCCATTGCTTGCTGGGATATGCTCTGGATCCCCCATGACCCTGTATTGGATAACGCTTTTAAAAACTGAATTGATATTTACCAACTACACTTTGTGCACTATTAAACTCAAAAAGACAGAGAGGATTCTCTCATGTTGTTGAGTTCAATGTTTCAACATTTCAATATTCAATATCTCTTCTAAAAGCACCCAAAATTCATACATTATGAATCACAAACTCCACTTATTATATATAACTCCACTTTCACCGCTTTTTTATATTTGAGGTTTAACATGAGATTTCTAGAGAACAGTTAAGAATTGCACTGGAACACAATCAGCCTATAGCTACTGTGTCAGATCCAAAGAGAAAATATAAGATTCTCAAACATATCACATCTTGTTATGATCAGTTATCACGTTTTGGCATACTGCTTATGTTACTATGTGCACTAACAGGAATGAGAGCTGCACCTGAACTAAGCAGAAATGCAAACTTCGGATATAATCCCAACCATTTTCTTTATGCTTTTGAGAGCGCTGTTTGATTTGTTCTTAATCAAACTGCCGACATGCACCTGGCAATCTGATTTCAAACCAGGCTGCTCTGTGAAAGGCAGACGCCAATGATTTTCTGATGTCACAACAGACCATCTGAAGTCTTAGATCTGATACAAATTCAAGCTCCTAAAATACCACTCACAAAAAAATTAAGAAACATTGCAGCAGGGTATTACTTTATATTTGACAAATGGAGAAATCATAACTTCCCAATATGAGCTCATCAAAGCATTTCTGCTCAAAGTGGCAAATCAATGACAATTTCTTGCCTTATTGGAAAATATTGAGAGACTATGCGGACTCATGCAACCTCACTCTTCATATTAACCCTGGCATTTGAACTTGGAGAAAGGATCATTGGCTCTGGTATGTAAGAAAGATAAGCACTTATGGTACAAAACCACGTATTTCTTTCCTAAACTCTAAAACCCAAATTCTCCCAATTCTAGGAAAGACAAAAATATTTTTTAAAAATCTACATTTAAAAATCAAAGATATTTTTGGGTCTTCATTTTGAGCTTTCCTTTCAAAGATCTCTTCACAGACAAAATACAGTGGAGAAAAAATGCAACTAAAAACACCAACATCTATCAATCAACAAATCAATTTTATTCTTATATAGTGCCTTTTGAGCCAGAGCATTCTCAGGGCCCTAACAGTTCTTTACAAAAAGTGTACCAAAAAGACTAAGCAAATGAAATGATCCTATGTTATTAAATGCCATGAAAGATTTAGGCTAAACTGTAAAAATATTCTTCTTGTTGTTATTCTTGTTATGCCTTTTTTTTTGCAAATCATAGAGGCTGGAGGAGTTGTTTCAGGAAAACGGGGTCTCTCCCAAAAGCCGTGACATGACATGGCCTGTCAGCAGAAGGCAGGCAACTGGCAAAGTGCAGAGAAGCAGGAGGAGCAGGAGGAGGAACAATATAAACTGACTTCTCTCAGACTTCATTAGTCTAATCCATCCACCGATACTAACAAGGTTTTGGGAAGAAGTGTGCATTGATAAATGAGATAAACAGTTATTAGATCATCAGATACCCCCTTCAGTAGGGCCGCTTTCTCACAGCCAAATTAGCCCCGGCAGTCACTTAAAGACACCTGGGAAAAGGGAACTGTGTGTGCCGCGTCGTTCCTAATCTGGTTTTTAGTGCCGTAATCATGTCAACGTCACTTTCAATCAGCACAGAGCAAAGAGGAGCAAATAACTCCAAAAGCTCAAGGGGAGGTGGGTTCCATAGAGAGTGGGGCACAGTGAGTCTTTAAAATCACCTGCAGCTTGAGAACCTAAAGACCACCTCCTGTACCCTGCATTAAACTCCTACACACAGCTTTTAATACAAAGTGAGGCTTTGTTCTTAAATCGCAAGAGTTAAAATGTATGACAAAAATAAGTATATAACTAACACCAATCGTGGACAAGCAAATATTTTCAGGTTAATTTGACCTTTTTTTGTCTGAGCATTTGATTCCTTTCTCCTTGTTCAGGACGTTTGTGTTCATTTATGCTTTGAGGGATGTGTTGTCAGCATTGTCTCTCTCAGGTGCTGTGATTATTCTCTGCCTACATTCTTCTTTTGGGCACGTTCATACAGACTATGCTGCTCCCTATGGAGGAGCATAATTTACACAACTGATGTAAACAAAAGTTTAAAAGAAACTGAATTTGAAAGAATTTGCAAACCCAATAAATAAGTAGCAATAATAGGAGTTTAAGAAAGCATAACGTTTCGAGTCTCTTGGATCTGCCACCTCTCACCAGCTCAGAAAATCAGAAACAGAAAGCAACAGAGCAGACTAAAATAATCATCTCGGAAGGGATGGCTGCTATTAAAAGCTCTTCCGTGGTTTTGGCGGCAGCTCGATTGCACCAGATGAGGCAGCACTAGTCTGGGAAAGCAGGTGGCCTTGAGGACTGATGGTTACTCAGACAGGATTCTCGAACTTCTTGGGAGGAAAACTATACTTATTGGAGAATGGCATGACTAATTTATTTAATGTCTGGTTAACTGTGTGATCAATTGACTGAGAACATGGAGGTCATAGCATATACTGTCCTACCAAAAAAATTAGTGAGCACATCTAACAGTGTGTTGGTTCCCCTTCAGCAGTGATTAGAGCTGCAAAATGTCTCTGCATCAATTCCACTTAATGGTCACAGATGTCTGTGAAGATATGTGACCGCTTAGCCAAAAACAGTTTATGCAGGTATGCATGAGATATGAGTAGCAGTGTGTGTTTGAAGTGGCATTACAGCATAAACCCACATGTTCTTTGCCTGCATTAGCGCTTGTAAACCCTTGAGGATGTCTGAATTGACACATGAGCCCAGTCTGCTGTTGTCTTCCCTGATGCACCACAGGCAAGTGCGCCAACATCGATACTTCCTGTGAAGTCATTTACACCAGCCATCTTAGAGGAAAAAGCCTGTTTTGCTACAGCACTTCTTTATGGTTCCCAGAAATCATGTTACAGTACAGTTTGGGCCTTTCCCATGGTTTTCGGACAAGGTAGTTCCCTCCAGTGGACAATACTGTGCATTTTATAATATTTGGGTAGGGAAGTATCTGTAATAAATTTTAAAAAATGTATTATCTTAAATTAGGAAGTGCTTTTCCAAGGGTTGTCACCTCTTTAGACTTTTTTGTAAACATGTTTTTGTTAATGTTAAGTAATCAGCTACAGAATAAAAATGGGAATGAAGGAACATTCCTGCCATCCACAGGATCTCTCTCCTCCCCTGATCTGCAGTTGGCTCTGCCTGTCGGTAAGTGATAGAGATGTTCCAGTGATCATGACGAATACCCCTGTCTACTCACGTGGATCTGGCCATGCAGGGAACAGACTGTGTATTAAGAGTGAAGCTGTATTAAGAACAGCTGTCAGTGCTGCAATCAGACCGAATGACAGGGAGCTACAAAGAAAAGCCCCAGGCCAGCCTCATCTGCTTTGTACCTAAGCATCGAATTTCACCAATAATAGGTCCAACAGCAATCATGACTTATTATTCCTCAAAATGACATCTTCACGGGGCTCCTTCCAAGATCCTTAGTGGTTCAGAACTTACAAGTCGCAGTCTGAAATTACTGCAGTATCACCAGGGCAGTGGCTTTCTATTGCCCACACACTTATGGAAAGACCCAGATGAGTCATCCAGTGCAGGCAATGGTGTTATGCAGAATAACTTTGCAGAATGGCAGCAGAAGGATGCATGCATGAAATGCTGCCTTTAAAGCAGCTATTTTAAAAGGCAAAGATATTGCTCGTCCAGGTGTAGATACACATGCATGCGGCCGTCAATTCAAGCAAATCACTTTGATTTTCTACAATCTGTTCGTATGTTGCACAGATGAAATTGTTCTGCTAAACAAATGATGGGTTTTCATCAAATATACATAAACCCACTGTAAGATCTTAAAAAAGGAGTCTTTAGAAGTTATAAAGTTGAGCTCTGTAAGATTTTAAAGCTCCAAGACAAACATTTATATGTAAATACAATTGTATATATACTGTATACATAATATAGAGCAAACTGTTTGCAGTATTTTTGCAGTATTGCAACATATGCATTCAAAGTACAGTTTTACTGATTTTTTTTAGATGACTGCTACACTGTCAGGTGTATAAACACCGCAGTCTTCCAATAGCAGAAGTCCTGACAATTTTCATATGAGGCAAAAACAAGAAAATCAATGTAAAGAAAGCCACAGGCCACAGACCAAGCTTCGCAAGTGTGTTTGTGGGGGATTTCTCAAACGCCAATACTAACTCTCTCAGCATCTTTTTCCACCACAACAATCCGGTAAATTTAGGTGGCTTTTGCCGACTTGCTTGAATCGGCAGATTCAGTTCCGCAAAGTTCCGAGTCCCCTGGAGTTACTTAAAAGCAAGATGGGAGACTTCACTGCCTCACATCCATGCACTAACCCACATGATAAACTGAAGGCCATGCACATTGCCAAGCTATCAACCTGTCAGAAATAATAGCAAAATAATCATTTTAAAAAATGAAAAGTTCCAAATTAAACAAAAATCTGTTTTTGCTGTATGGTGATTTGAAGGTATTAACAGTTGTGAGACAATTTTATTTCCTAGTAAAATTCTACTTTATCAGTGCCAGGCATGCACAAATACTGTTGAATTTCCTGTAAAGATTTGGATCACAAGCCCATGACACGTACAGCACGTACTAAAAATTTAGTTAGTACTTGAAATATGAGTATCCACACAATCTTATTATTACAGGCATAATGCAATAGTAAAACACTGTATGTAATACATGATAGTATGTACTACAGTATACTTCGTTACTGTATGTACTTCTATCTAAAACAAATTCTGTGACTGTTTAATTATTTGAATTGAATTTTAAGGGTCTATGTAAAAGCTTTAATTCATTGCCATTTTTAATTTGAATCAAACTCAGGAATACTTAATGCAGCTACTTCACATACTTCAGACATAAGTAAATTGCATATGCTTGAAAGTCTACCCATTTTATTCCTGATGCTCTGTGTCACTAAATGCATGAAAACCAATCATTTTGCAGTGAGTCAAAATGAAAAAAATTATATTTCATCTCTGTTCATGGTCCCTAACTCTCTCATAGCATTGTGTTTAAGTACAGTATATGATAATCTGACTGTCATGATATTAAAGCACAAGTTGTCTTTGATCTCCTTCCAGACATTTCATTTCACCTAGTGGCCTTCTTATTACTTATGCACTTTTCACTTCACTATTTCCGTCTGTTCTGTTAGGATAGCTCTTCTGTGGAAGGCCACTTAATGTAGCATTCTTCTACCTTTTTTTCTTTTCATAGTTATTTCTAAGGCTTAGTGCACAGTTCTGACTCCCTCCACCAGAAGCAGCAGCAATATAGGAACCACTAAAAATGTAATAGTTCCTCAACACATGCTAGAAGAGACCTAAAGAAATACAGAAGTTTAGAAGCTAAATGTGTATAGAGGTCTTTATGCAAAAACATGACTCGGGGAGACTATTTAATTCTCACTTAACCTCTTCTGCTTTCTTTTATTACTTTTAATATATGGAAAATGGATGGCATCATAAAAACAAAATATTAACAAAAGCTGATCAAGACCACAAGTGAAAATATCCCTAAATTTATTGGTTAGGATTTGATTCAATGTACAGTAGAAGCTGGAGAACACTGGGCAGTGTAATGGGTTTCTGCTGTATAATTACCGAAATATGCACATCTAACTACAGAGTAGAAGCAGAAAGCACTGTTTGTATGCCAGATACAAATATATTAGTCTTTGGACATGTGGGAGTTGCCCCATCAACCCCACAATGTGAACAATAAAAGAAAACCCCCAAATTTGTCTGAGGTCCTATTGCATCATTTCTGATAAATGTTGTAGATGAGGGATTTTCAACAACGAGACTGGGGAACCCCTGGGGTTCCCTCAAGAAATTCCAGGAAGTCCCAAGCGACAAAGGTAACATTTTGACCCCAATAGCGATCTTACTCCACTCGGGGTCTACTAAATCTGTAGTTCTGTTTTTAAAACACACAAGCTTTTTTATAAGAATTATAGACTCCAGTTCAATGGAGGAGAGGATTTTTTGCAAAGTGGGCCTCCATCCAGAACAGGTGAACACCACTGCAGTAGAATAAACACTTGCAATTAATCTTGATATTTTTTAGAAAAATGCATTATGCCTGCTTTTGGCTTAATAGCCCACAATATTAATTATGTTTGGCTTTCTTACAAGCTTGGTTGGTCCACTGAACCTTACAGAGCACACATTTAAATTCATACACTCATTTAATGTACAAAGGACCTCACAGAGCTATAAATCAGGACAAAGCAAGACGCTTATGGATCTGAGGGCTGTAGGAAAGATTTTCAGGAATCTCCATTTTGTGCACAAGTGCTATGAGGAAGGTGAAAACTTATCCCATCATAAACTTTTAATGGGTTCTACAGCTCAAAAGATGTGCAGATAAAGACTTTCTAAACAAGTCAAAGAATGAGCTCATCTGATTTTTTTAGATTAATCACCCTGCTCCTCCTTAATCAGTCTGATCTGGTCTAACTGCCACCTCCTGTGGTGAGGCCCAGGCAGGAGAGATGGGAGGGACAAGAGACTGACAGGCAGAGAGAGAGGTGTGTTGCAGGAAACAGGTACACTGTAGATAAAGAGAGTTAACCATCTCATCGACTCCTAACGGCTGTCTCCGCACAGCCCCGCAAAGCTGTGGTGACTGCTGTTTCATCCAGGCATTCTACATTTCACATGCTGCTTTGTGAGACTCTGTGCATTTCTATTCAACTTTAAAGAGATCGTTACAAAAAATTGAAAAATCCTTCAGAGAGCTTTAACAGAAAATAAAACATTTCCCTATGCCAAAATCTTGTTTGCCATCATTCTGAGTTGCTGCTCTTCCAAAGAATTCAGTTAGCCTTTAATTTACAGTTCTATTTTTTAAAATAATTATGTATAAACGCTCAATGCTTCACAGTTAGTACAAAACAAGAAACCATGATTTGACTTGCATCTCTGGAGTCTTTGCAAGGCTGTACTGTCAGTTGCTTAAAGGGATGAAGAGGGGATTAAAATGAAGAGAGAATAACAGTTGCAATTGGTCATTTATTCACAGCCAATGTCTCTTCAGGCTTTGCTCTGCATTTGTCTGAGCAAAACACAATGAAGGTTTAATACATTCTAATTAATTTAAGCAACTATGTGTCCAGATCTATTTTTACAGGGTACAGTTATGTGTTTCTGTAACAGTGAAACCCTAGGTTGTGGCTCTGATATACAGTATTTAGTTGGAGGCAACCAAGCCTGACGTCCATCCAAGCACGCTTAAACCATCATGCAGCCCCAGACACCTGTCTCATTTGCTCTGCACAGCACTGAGCAGCAGCTGCTTTCAAAAAGAGCCCACAAATGCAAATGTGTTTAGCAATATTCCCACCTGATAGTGGAAGTCTGCAACAGAAGCCACACTGACCATAAGCTTCTAGCCACTGCTTTTTTTAACTCGTTCATAGGAAAGGTGCAGAGGAACAGCTTATGGTTTTGTTATTCACAAGCACTCTATACCCTCTCCTGTCAGTTTGTTCCTCTGTCGTGTTAGCGTCTCAGCCGGTATTTCACAACAAACATTTTCAAGCATGCAATGTGAAAAGGTGACAATTCTGGAGGAAAGAAAATACACCAAAAGAATTTAGAGATTGTGCTTGAGTGAGGTATCGGTGAGTGCAAGCAGCAAATGAAAAATGAGAGTTTAATTCCACACTGAAAAGTAGAAAAAGAAAGAAAAACATATGAATTAACCTGTACCTGTTCTTTAATATCTATGTATACAGCTAGAATCATGCACACCTTTAAATAAACGGCACCAAAGCTAACAATGCAGTGCAGATTAAAGCTCACATAATGTCCACTTTGCACAACTAAATATTTAATGCTTCAGACTGACATATGCTCAGTTTAAGAGTGAGGTTCGTAAATACAAAACACATCAGGATGTGTACGTGTGTTGTACGTTAATTTGTTTAGGTTTTATCCAAGAATTAGGAAGACTGGAATACTTGGAGTGCTTGTCTCAGCTAAAATGTTTCCGCTCCACAAACAATGTCTCAGAATGCACCATCTCTGCAGGTGGGATTTCTGGGATGTACTGTAGATCTCCACTGACCTATACCAAAAACAAAACATGGTCTTCCAGTCGATATGCAAATCAGCCTGAGTCAAAGCACGTCTTCAAAGTGGGGATGTAAACTGATTCTTATTTACAGACCGTACTGAGGGAGCTTCTCATTTTTATCTCCCATGGGAGTGCACACAGCCATAACATCAAACACCCCACCACAATAGACAATAATACAAAAAATAACACAACAAATGAATAAAACATTGTTCCAGTAAATCGGCTTACAAATATAGCCCTTTAATTTGAAAAATGCCAGCGGGATTCCTTGAAGTAACCAAGCAACTGCTTCTTTTTTTTTTTTACAAATTAAAGAGAAAAATGGTATTCCTTCCATTTGGAGTAAAGCAGACAAAAGAAAGTCTAATTTCAATCATGGTAATACACCAAACAAATCAAACAGAGAGAATGTATCCTTCTAAGAGCTACGTCTTCCAGAGCAACTGTTATTCCTAATGGGTTGTACTAGGTAGAGTACATTTCACCATGCTGAAAATGCAGGAAATCCAGAGGTCACTCCAAATATCTGCTTTGTAATACGACCTGTGTACAGTTAGTGTAATGACTCTACAAGACAGCTGGTGTTTTCATAATTGTTTTATAAGAACTGCATTTTTACTGTGGTATCTGCTTCCTGGGGCTACCCAGCAATTGAACTTTCTTCTTTTTCATTTCAAACCTCCCTTCATGTCCCGACTGTAAATCAAATGCTGCCCCAGCTAATGCATGGATCCATACAGCCCTGAGTGAATTAACGTTAGTAATAAGATATCATGCACCTGATTGATTCCCACCAGCAACACTATAAACTGGCTCAATCCAAGACCCGACAAGGCCATTATTTTCAAACATTGATCCCAGTGTACACCAAGGGTGGGGGTCTATGAGCTTGAAAGACCCTTTTCTGGTGCTTCCCTGGTAACTAGTAATAGAGAGACACTGCTCAATGGTCCTTATTTGCTGAATTTAATGACAATGGTTCTGTTGCCATCCACATTTAAATTGTCTGACTTTTGCTGTTTGGTGTTTAACAAAAGATGTGGGAGGGAAGAAAGTGAGCTCGGTTTTGAAAAAAATGTGCGTTAATGTCTTTATTAAAAAATGAAGTGATGTTTCTTACTCCTGTTACAGATATAATAGACATGCAAAACAGTGTTTAAATAGCCAGACAATATTATTTGAAGGAAACAATTGCACCCTTTAAGTATCTATCTCTTCTCACCTTGCGTGGTCATAATATGCTCTGAAAGCTGAGTGTGTAAGAGAACAGCATCATCCAAAATGACTGAATAATGAGCCACAACAACAAGAACAATGACCACTTTTCTTATCTTTTCCACTTTTCTTGCTGTCTCGATAAGAACTTGTTTACAATTATCTACACATTAAGTAAGACTTTCTCATTTATGTTGCTGTTGTTTGTAAACTAAAGTTTGGGCCTTTACAGTTCAAATGTAGCTAAGAATTATTAGTCAATCTAATCTTCTACTAGTTACTATAACATAGTTATGGTACTGAATCTGGCCAGAAATATTTATGGTCACACATAGGAGAGGAAATCATGAGCTGACATTTGAGACAGATGATCTGTTATTTTGTCATCCTTTATGCTTATCTGTAAAGGGTCAAGCTGAGTCTGTCAGTGAACTTTTACTATGAATTCAGTCTTCTGTACCTTTATGCTCTGCAGTAATAAAGAAAATATGTCTGTTAGTCTTTAAATAGTGCTAACAACACGCAGATCTTCAACAACATGTAACTCAATCATAGGAACCATCTGTTAATAAAAACCAATTTGGTTCACATTACACACATTCACTCAATGAACTTTATTCCTGGAAGATCAAATGAGAATTATTACACTCACTCTTATTTAGAAAAGGGGGAGGAATCCCCAAAGGATTCTCTCAAGCCAACTTATTTTTGTGAATGCTATTGATTTTTCTCCTAATTGATATTCACAATGCTAATCTCAAGTCACAAATCTAGGCAGCTATTGATCAGGAAGAATGTAATAAACTTTTTCAATGAACAAAATAAGCGTTATTGCAATGTTAGGAAAACATCATTTAATACCAATATTGTACTCGTAATTATATTAACGCAATCGAACCGCAGGCAACGTGACGCATAATCAAAGTTATAACTACAGCTGATAGCATTACAGCATCCCCAGAGAGCCACTGACAGAGAGCTCTGGAAATGAAATGGCTCTGCGCCCAAGAGAAATGGCACTTACGAGGGCAGGGATCTCAGCTCTAAAACCCTGACTTTTAAAGCATAGGCCAGAGACATCAAAAGCCACTTAACATGAGCTGATATTGCAGTGTAGAATGGCGGTAACAGATTTATATTGGAGGTACTGTGTTGCTACATCAGAAGAATAATGTCCTCTTTCCTTTTCCAAGCTTTGTTTGAGGAATCCCGTGTCTACACTGTAGGTACACTGATACTGGATAAACCAGAAGCCCAATTTGTTGCGTTTGTTCTAAATTTACTGCTTTTATACAAAAAAGAGAGCACTCAAGGTGACTGTTATACAGTCCTGTCTGTAATTATTGGGACAGTGAAAGTGCTTTTTTTTTTTGCTCAAGCAAATTGGATTTGAGATGAAAAGATCTGAGGTGAAAGTTTGCAAAGTATAGAATGTCATGTTTTTTCTGGGTATTCTGGTGCTAATATGTTGTATGGTTTTACAATAATAGCACTTTTTGTGTTCAATCCCCCCAGTGAGCATAAGTATGGAGACAGTTGGCTGTCAGGTATTTCTTATTGGTCAGGTGTTTCCTGATTGCGCACACATAAAAGAGCTTAGAATGTACAGTGTTGAATTTAGCCTTTGCTCTTCCGTTTGGTGTTAGCAGTCCCAAACCCACATGAAGACTAGAGAACTGTCTGTGAAAGAAAAGCAAGAAATTTGGAAGGTGAAAAGAAAAGAAAATTCCATTGGAACCATAGCACAGAAATGGGGCTACCAAAATCAACAATTTGGAATACCTTGAAAATGAAAGAAACCACTGGTGTACTTCAAATTTGACAACAACCAGGTCAGCCAAGGAAAACAACTGCAGTTGATGATAGAAAAATCTATATTGCTGTGAAGAAAAACTTTAAAACATCTGAAATCGCCAACAACCTCCACAGTGCAGGAGTAAAGGTACTGTATCTACTGTTCACAGAAGACATCAATAGTGGACTATAAAGGCTACAGTACATTGCAAGATGCAAACCTATCATCAACACCAAAAATAGAAAGGCCAGATTACAATCTGCTAAAAAGTACAGAGATGAGCCAGTAGACTTCTGGAACAAAATGTTATGGACAGATAAGACAAAGATAAACATCTACCAAAGTAATGGCAAGGTGAAAGTATGGAGAAAGAAATAATCTGCTGACAATCCAAAACATATCAGTTCATCTGTGAAACATGGTGGAGGTAGTTTCACGGTATGGGCACACATGGCCACCTCTGGAACTGGCTCACTCGTCTTTATTGATGATAAAACTAATGACTGTAAAAGCAGAATGACTTTAGACGTAAACAGAAACATCTTTTCTGGTTGTGTACAAGAATGTGCCTCCAGACTCATTGGCCAGTACTTATTTTGTGCAGCAAAACAATGACCCAAATCACACTGCCAAAGCAACCAAGGAGGTCATCAGGGGAAAAAAGCGGAAAGTCTTAGATGAGCCGAGTCAATCTCCTGATTTAAATCCAGTCGAGCATGCATTTCACTTGCTGAAAAGGAGACTGAAGCCTGAAATGCCCCAAAACAAACAGCAACTGAAAATGGCTGAAGCAAAGGCTTGAAAGCCTCACATCTCAAAAAAGCAAACCAAGAGTCTGGCGATGCCAATGGGTCTCAGGATTGATGTAGTTATTGCATGGAAAGAATTTGCAAACAAATACTAAATTATATACTATTTTAATTCACTTAATTTGTTCCAATATGTATCCGCACCTAAAATGGAGGAATGGAGTGGCATTATTCTTAAACTTTCAAGCATACATGTACAGAAATACACGAAATGAAAATGCCTCATATTCATCATTTTTTCTAAAATCCAGATTGCTTGAGTTTACAGCAAAATAGCAATTTTGACCTCACCATCTCAATGCATATGGAGGGCAATCTATACTGTACATCAAAATGTACAGTAACAGCATTATGCATATACGATATCCACCAGAGCAGGATAACTGAAAGCAATAATAATAGGAGAATGTCCTCTATAGAGATGGGATGGAGAATAAGATGCTTTATTGAACCTGCACCCTTTTGCTTCCATTGGCTGGACATCGAGGGGGCAGAGAAATCGAATCGTCAGGATTGTTTCAGTACACTGGGGATCCCAACAGAGATTGGGGTGGAGAAATGAGGTGGAACAAACTGCTTCATCCTGGCCTAAGGAAGGCATGAATATTTAATTCAACTGTGGATTAGGAGACTTGAATCCCTCCCTCCAGGTGGAGAGGGGAGAGAGAGAAAGATTTCTCCAAGAATTCAAATTAAGTGTCTAGATTTATTTAGTGGTGGAAAACAATTCTGACCTGTCCACAAGCCAATTATGAGAGATTATTAGTGGCCATTACAAAGTAGGCAATAAAACACCTTAGAATAATATTACTTAGGAAAAGAAATAATGCAGACACAGCGTCTTATTGTACTTCCCACATTGCTATGCAATAAGAATTCTACAGCAACAGAAAAAATAAATCAGCAACTTTGCTTAGTCTTTTCTTTCCTTTTCTTTACCTTTGGCAAAAAAACAACAGAAAACAAAGTCAGTGATCCAGAAATAACTTTATATATTGCAGAATCTTCATAAACAAGATTTTTCAGATGTTCAAGACTTAAAAGTGGCAAAGGTTGAGTTAAGAGTCACGAAGGCCTGGTAGTGTTCATACCAGTCGCAGTCTGTGGAAATGGACACGCTAGTCATGACATGAGTTCAATGTAGCCAGAAAGAGTTTTACAAATGCCACTTGGTCTATGGGAAACATGTCATAACAGGCCTCCGAAATACATCTTTTTAGAACATATGGCATAAACACTCAAACCAGGTCATTAAGCCTGGAGCTGAAATAATATATATATGTCGTGGAGACTTTCAGTCCATTACTGACAAAAGAGCAGGCTACACTGGGGCTTGAACAGACCTCAGGAAAAGCCATAAATATAAGCAAAAGGTTGGAAAGGTGTTACAAAAAGCTACAGGGAGCTTCTGAAAACACAACTCTGTCCTTAAAAAAATGATTTGGTTAAATGAATCATAAGACAGCAGAGCAAAAGAAGAAAAAAACAGACTCAAATTAAAATAAGGGAGAGGAAAAAAATTGTTTTTTCTAAGCCTCAAAACGAATGTAGAAATGAAGAAGGCGATGAAGAATGCGAGCGATGGCTGTAGTTCAGGTAGAGCAGAACCTCATTACCCAGAGAATATCAAAGGGGGCTTGGTTCCCAGTTGTAGGCATGTATTTTCCATGAGCAGTGTTTGCAGAGGGGGGTCGAGGTTGCAGCTGTGATGTGGGCTAATGTGACTAATAGAGCAGACAGACATAAACTAACTGGGAGCCATTAGCCATTTAATAAGAACCAGACAGGGGTGAGGAAAACAGAAAACAGTATGTATCCTGTGTAGAGTATGGAGGCTTACTTTTAACATTCACCAGTTTCGTCTTTTCTGAGAGGTGCTAATTTTGAAGAATGTGATACTTTCTCCCATGCTACAGGTGCCTGCACTTCAGCTCCCCATGCAACTGAATCCCTGCTTTTTTTCCGCCGTTCACGAAACACCCTGAAGGAATTTGGTGTTGACTTGAAAGCAGAAGTGCCCCCTTATTCATTTTCTAGTGAAGTAATATTCCTCTGTGTGTGCTTTTTTGTGTGCTGCACTGTGACAGCCTCCTGTGAGGTCTTCTCATAGGACAACATCTGAATAAAACGTTCATTTCAGGACCAGACATTCCCCTAAGAAAGCTTCTGCTCTCGGGCTATGTACCTTATCTTACACAAACAGTGCCCCCTAAACCTTGCACATGTTGTATAAAAGGTTCTACATGAGTATTAATAACTTATACTGAATTTGAACTAACATTTAAATGTATTTCCATAATTGAATATCCATACATGAATATCTATAAAGTATATATATATATGCACACACATGTAT
Organism: Atractosteus spatula; assembly: GCF_055471065.1. Classification (NCBI taxonomy): domain Eukaryota; kingdom Metazoa; phylum Chordata; class Actinopteri; order Semionotiformes; family Lepisosteidae; genus Atractosteus; species Atractosteus spatula. The sequence continues at coordinate 6,387,061 of NC_142724.1, forward strand.
AAAAACAAAATTATAAATCTCCATTTGCATCTCCATGCAGTCACATTTATGCACCAGAGAGAGAGAGCTGAACCCTACCCAGTGCAGTATCCTATTCATGTTCTTGTCAGTACCATCTTTCTTTAGTGTGCACCTTCGCCAGCTCCGTGAATCGTGCTGCTCTTTTATTTGGTGTCATTTGCCCCTGTGCTTTCTTTTCTTTCATCCTCCTTTCACAGATGATTTGAAAAACAACCTTCTTTGCCCCTAAAGCTGAGCCGCCCAGCTGCTCTCATCCCCGCTGTTCTATACAGCAACCACAAGAAAGCTCTCTGGGCAGCTGTGTGTGAAGGAACGCTCAGATAAATAATTAGAGTGGAATCTGGACTAGCACGATGTGCCGACTGAGCTGAAAGAAGTGGTGGACTCTTGGCTCTCTCCCTGCTATCCTCCGAGCCACTGCAAGACACCGAAGAGGAGGTCTGCAAAAAAAAATTAAACAGCTGCCTGACTGTACGATGCCAGGATCTCTTTGAACGAGGTGGAGGGAGGAGGCCTCCTGGAGCCAAGAGATCTCCTCTAAGGCGGGACTGTTAAAAACAAAAACAGAAAAAATCCCCACCGATTACTGAAGCAATGCAGTCCTGGGCTGCTTCCGCTATGCTGAACAATTAACCCACGAGAGCAAAACAAAGCCAGCGAGTTACAGGCGAGCTGGGACACAGGGATAGGGGTGAGGGCTGTCGTCTCCTGACCAGAAAGCCATGGGGTCATTTTCATTTCCTGACCAGAAAGTTGTGTATCCCGTGAGCAAGGTGCCCTACCCAGAATGCTCCAGGAAAGCAAACCCTGTCAGATGGTACCAAAACCTATTTGTAATTTATCCCCTGTAAGTCACTTTGGATAAAAACCAAAGAAAGAAAGAAAGCAAAGAGCAATCTGTTCTTTTTATGATGTTTATTTAATAAAATTAAAAACTGAAACACTCATTATAACCTACAGTATCGCTTGTCACTTTCCATCTGACCGTACTTCAAGTTGGTTCAATACAGTATACCATGGTGTTGAATTGCCATGCATGTGAATTGGTTAATAAATTAAAATCAATTAAGTATTTTAGAAAAATGTTATAATAATAATTAAGCATTATAATGTTTTAAACAAAGTATTTTAAAGGACGCAGACAGATTTATTTTCTAATGGAGGATGAAAATAAGTGTTATTGCCAAAATCGAGAGTCTACAAAACAAAAACACCCTGAGTCATGCAGTCACTTGAATTTATAGTGGGGTGGGGGTGGAGGGGGGGGGGACGGGGACTGAAAATTGTCAATCTTCTCCAAGTAGAAAATGAAAGGAGGAACTCCTATCAAAGACAGTTCACATCTGTCTTTTCCTGGTACTGTATTTTGTTTTGGTATCAGGCACACTTTCAAAAACAACTTCTGTGTGCGATTTTCAAATTGGCATAACTCTGCCTTCCTTGTAAACTTCCTGGCAACTAGCTTTGAAAAGCTTTTTCCCTTTTTTTTTTGCTCAAGACTACTTCATTAGCATTGGACAAACAACAACCTACACAGAATGAATAATAGAATTTTGGTGAAGAATACAAACTAAAGATGAGTCAGAAACTAAGTTACAGGAATATCCACTTGAGCCATCTTGGCCATGATTGTAGCTGTTTCTGGAGGAGGGAAGAAAAAATGGCCAATTCTTCATGTGGATTGCAGCTCTGCCACGATGTGCGCACCCATGAAAGGGTTAGATGACTGGGCTCTTTGTTAAAGTGATTTCTTCAGCTGTGCACACAAGTGCCAGCACACAATGCCTTTACACCACACGGACACTTACTGTAATCGGGTCCCGCTCGTGAGACACGAGGAGAAACAAAGTCAAAGGAAACTAAAAATAGCCAGCACATTTTCTGTGACTTTGTAATGCGGACCATGCGCTTCTTTGAAGTGGCTTGAAAGACAATAACCCCCAGAATGGTGCGTCACCACTATGTGCTGGAAGAGGGGTGACTAGGAGTGTGGGAGTCAGAAACAATCCTTGCCACACTGCGATCTCTGCACAATAACCCAGGCAAAACAAGACCAAAGATAAATGCTTAGGATAAATATTTTTTCTTCTAAAATCATCACTTTTTTACTGTAAGTGATTTTTTCTCTCTCTCTCTCTAATAGGGAGGATTAGTGCATTAAAAAGTAAGTAAACAACTTCAGATGAGCTAACTGGATCAGCAGCATACTTTGAGATCTAGCAATCTGTGATTTCCAGGTCATGGGTTGCCAGTCCTGGTGCTGAAGGACCACACACTTGCCAGCAAAGTAGTTGGTTACAGAATGGAACCCTTAACAGACTTAATTAAAGGACAAATTTAACTATTTATCAAACTGCTTGACTGTGTTCATCTCGTAAACATGTTGGAGATCATCTTTTAAGTTTTGCGTTTCATAAGTAAATTAAAATCCCAAGCCTTTGAGAAGAAAAAAATAACTTGTTAGTTCAATTCAGGTTTTAATAATGTATGTAAGCTTGGCTGGAATGAAAACCAGGAGGTGTCTGGGCCTCCAGGATCAGGATTATGAACCTCTATAAAGTAGCAATACAGAACTGACAACCTGCACCTTTTTTAAAACTGGAACAATTTGACCTTAAAATTGATTCCCATGGATGAAGTGGGTCATTTGCAACAAAAGCATAGGGACACTTGTGACCTCAGATCACTCTTCATATCTCTTTAAACCGTTCTGCCTGAAATCCAAAACTCTGACAACATTGTTCGCTGTGAAACAGAAGAAAGTCACTTCGCAAGGGATAAACCACTGCTGGGTTTTAGCCGTTTTTCTGTCCTTGAGCTGTAACCGAAATCTGCTGCTCCCGAAAAGTAAATAAAACCACAGTTTTGACAAGCTCTGCAATTCCCAGACAGGGGGAGTCTGTTTCAATTAGTTAAGGAGGGGGACACTCCAAAAAAGTGGCACCACCTCTTAAATTCCTACCTCAGAACCTGGAATAAAAAAAACAAAACATATAGGCCTAATTTGTTTTCACTAACAACAAAGGTGAGGACTGTCGACATGCTAACTCATCACCTGTCCATTGTTCATCTCTCTTTCTGGCATGATACGTACCAGCTGGTAAGTCATAAGAAAATATGTTTTTAGAAGACAGGAATCCTAATAATAGTCTTTAAGCCAGAAGTCATAATTAGTAGCCAAAAGTAACGTTACTGTACTTAGACTTAGAATACTGCATTATGACAACACAATACAGTCAACATCTTGCCCAAAACTACAGTCATTCCTATTAAAAATCATTTCAGAAAAATACAGTACCTCTCTCCTGGGGAAGCTGCATGTTTGCCTGTCAGGAAGGGGTTAAATAAACAGGACCCCCTACTCTGCCCTCCTTATTTGAATTTTCTTAACAGACAATGGAAAACATCTTCAGTGGGAGAACGCAATGGATCGTACAGTGACTAAGACAGACCACAATAAAAGAAACCCATTCTAAGGAGCCTCAAATATATATATTTTTTAAAATCCTCAAAAAAAGTTCATAACTTTTTACCCCCAGGGAAAAAATGCACAGTGACTGTCAGGCGAAAAAAAATTCTGATTAGAATAATATGGGAAAAGATTGAGGGCACCCCCCCTTTAATATAGAAAGTTTTTCCCCTTTCTCTCAGTATAGATGTCAGGTTTGCTTCATTTTCTAATAAATCCGTGCCCTAGAGTTATTTGTGCACGCTGACTGGACAGAGAGAATGCGGTTTGAGGTTATCACTGGCGGAAATTGTCAAGTCTCCAGCAAAACAGAAATGGTGCATCTTTAATCTGACTTCATAAGTATGCCGAAATGATTCAGTCCTAGTACACAGACATAACAGTGAGCTTTTTTTTCTGAAGAACAACTGCTACTCCAGTAGGAACTGAAAACCATAGCAAACGTGAAGAAAAAACACTGATCCTATCCGAAGAAAAAACAAATCCTGGGTGCTTTATATAATAACACTAAGAAAGAAATCTTACTGGGAAGTGTAGTGTGATTAGCAGTCTTTGTTGAGCTTAAAATGGCAACTAACTGCTCTTTGGATCCAATTTGTAAACGGTATAGTTCAAATTCCCATTTCAATTGTTTGTAAGTAGAGAACCTTCAAACTCTTCACATAATACATTCAACTACTAGTAAATAAGTAATGTTATCTATATTTAAACATTTCTGTTTTTGTTGCGCAAGTAGGCCTTATCAAGAGTTCTGTGCATTGCATTTTGCGCAAGTTAAAAAATGAGCACGTTATACAGCAACTGCTAATTAGATAATGCATTAAATATAATTATTTCTTATTCATATTTAAGGAAGAATGCTAAATGATTTTGTTAATATAAAGTAGAGGAACTTAGACTGTACTAAACTTACAATACGGCTGTTTGTGTGCTTAAAATGCTGGTCAAGCTGCTCCTAAATCAGTGCATTTAAAAAGAACAGAATAACAACTGACGGTCTCTTTAAATGAAACATTAAACAACTGCTAGGCCTATCAGATGCTCCTGCAACCACAAGTCATGAACCACAACAAACTAAACACAGACCTTGTGATCTTAACAAATAAAACATTTCATTTGGGGGCATTACAAGATCTGGCTGCCTTATACAAAGGCACCAACTTATGTTACTATCCCTGAATCTCCTGCCCTTTTTATGTGTCCAGTTGAAAATATCCTAACTGAGCACAAAGAAAAACCTTCACAAAAATGTGAACAAACTAGATGGTTATTTTATTTGTTTGTTTTTTTCATGCAGGTCAGACAAGGACGGAAAAGGCAAAAAACAAAGACGCAGACAGATCAGATATCGCTTATGTTCAAACCAAACCTCATATGTCAACATGTGGTCCAAATACATGCTTCACATTTTTAGGATCATTAACTTGTTTTGAATTTAATCTAAAGAACTTGTTGCTAGGCAACCAAGACTATTTTTTTCTGCCGTAGAACTGGGGTTTCCTGTATAATTTCTATTTAAAAGTACAAAAAGAACTTAGACCTTACTGTGAACATTGGAGCAAAAGCAAAACTAGAACTGCATGGGAACAAAAAGTAATAATTCTATTTAAATATGTTTTATGGCTGGAAATGTTCAATGTTGCATGCCATATTTAATGTGATTGAAAACAATTTAACATGTAATCTGAGATGCTACCAACTTGCTCTCTTGGTGCTTGTGACAATGTTTATATTTAATCTTTTTGGGGTTTTTTTTCTATATTTTGAGGGTTGCGGAAGACTTATACAAGCACACAATCACAAATTACCCCAAATTAAGCTATTTAGATTAAGTTTCACCATTTCAGTATTATACTCAGCGCTTCTTATTGCTATGTTACATTTTGGGTTATTTTTTTAAAAAGGTGCTTGTTACAAAAAATGTCTCTCACAGCAGAGGAACGTGGCAAACTCTGGTCATGATCTAGTAGTCGTTTCACTGAAAACATCCTCCTTTACCAAAGAGAAAGAGCGTGACTGACCTCATTTTACCATTATGTAAACAGGTTTTCAAAAATTATCTCTTTAACAAAGAAACCAGAGCTTTCAGCTCTTCACCTGAATGGACCCTTGCTGCTGTACCCACCTGCCTTTTTATTGTTTTTCAGCATTTCAAACTAGTCCTCTAATTTTGGTCAAATGTTTCTGAGCTGGTAGCCCACTGTATCTTGTGTCTTGAGACTCCTGCAGAAGTGCCCTCACACACCTGTGTGAGTAGAGAGCACTAAAACGTCTGGATCTCATTCTGCTTGTAAAAAGAGCGCATGGGGTTCCAGGGCTGCTGTCTCATGATCTTGTGGTTGACTCACAGCAAAGGTATTAGGATCCAGGCCTGGGAGGCCAAGGTAGCACTGTGGCAGGCTGTGGGCTGACTCAAGGCCTCTTTTCATTTCCCCTGCCCCTGCTTGATGTGGTCAGGGGGGGCTCCAATGAGTTAGTCTGCAACTGAGAAAATGAACACCGAAAATCAGGAGGAACAGCACTGCATGTTTAACAAACCTGCCAGCTCTCGTATTAACCCCCCCCCCCCATCTTACAGGAACACTGAGTACAGGTATGGCCATATACAGCAACTGCTGAAAGCATAGATGGGACAGCATAGATAACAAGCACAGATAATAAGAGGAAACAATCACATAACCTGGAGCCATTTCATTTTCACACATCTCAGAGTTGAGGTCATTGTATTTGAATTGGTATGGTAGGATAGCCTTTCAAAAAAAAAAAAAGAGACTTCTTGAATGGTTCCATTGGTCTGCCATCTCAGCATTTGCTCGGGGGTTATTCTGGCCTCGCCTTTTTTTCTTCGCCAGGTACTTAAAGTTGTTCAAACTATCCTTCATTTAGTTTAAAAAACAACGGGGCCAAACGGGGCCAGTCATGACCGAATTACTAAAAACGAACGTTGTGTTTAAAAGAAAAAGAAAATGAGACATACAAGGCCTGTTATCAGTAACCTTGGACAAAAGAAGATATGACAGTGTGTTTACATGAATCAGCCACTTTTATTTCAGGCCCAGATTTTAATGTTGTCTGCTTCTTTATAAGTGAAGTGTAAGTACTTGTTACCTGTTACTGAAGGTTTTTACTGTCCTTACAACATCTGTTTCATTAAGCCTCGCAGTGGACTGGAGTGACTGATCATGGAAACAATTCTCTTTAGCACCCTTTTCACATGCTCATGAAAAACAGCAGATTTTTTTTAACAAATCACAAAGGCCCATCCTATATTTTACAAAGTTCATCAATATCTCTCCAGGGCTCAATGTGTTTCTAATTAAAATGAAACAACAAGCAAAAAGCCGAACCCAGCTCATTATTAACTACATAAGCTTGAACTTCTGCACCACCCCTGCCTACTTTTCAAAAGCCTCTCCTTGGCAGACACAACTCTGACCTCACTGGAGAGCCCCTCCACCCCCCCCTCTCCAACCTCACCTCCCCCTTCCATTAAACAAACTATTTTCTTTTCTTTAGCCCACATCCCTGTCTCAAGCCAGGCTTATTATTGCATTTTTGGACACTGGTGACAACATTCTGATGTCTGGGGGTCTGAACCCTGTTCAGACAAAGTTCACTACTGGGTCAGACAGAACAAAAAAATGACAAAATGTATGTTCCTATGAATTACAAATACAAAATAATTAAAAAAAAACAACAAATAACCCTGTCTGTTTTATTCAGCATATCTCAAATAGCACATTTTGCCTGTCAATATTTGGAAAGTGAATAAAGTTTTCATTAAGAAGAAGATTTGGTCAGACAAGATTCAATACATTCCTACACACAGATGCAATAAATCCATCCATCTATCTCACTTTAGGATGGCTATTGGGGACCTTTTCCACAATGACAAGACATAATCAAGGTTCAGGGTGGCCCCTGGTTCTATTGAGGCTTCAATTAAACCAAAAGATTTCTTGGATGACAATCGCACCGTAAATGTTTATGTGTACTGCTACTGATACTATACCCCCCAAAAAGACACCACACCTTATATACAGACAAACCCCATGTGCACATTCACATTCCAGACAATTATATTAAATATCCTATTACACACAACATTGGGACTATTTAAACTATTTGTGGATAATGGATTGGCTAAAAATGACAATTACAGCATAACTGTTAAGACACATTGTTAATAAAAGAAAACCACACTCCACACAATGCGATTCCTTTATCTTTTCCAGTACAGTTACGAGTAAACAAAGTTAACCCCCCCGACCAGCAGAGCACGGTGTTGTCACGTCCTGAACTTACTGCGGCTCTTGTTTTGTTCCACACTTCAATTGGCTGTCCCAGTCAGTGCTGAGAACAATAACATTGCAAGAATTAAAACACCACATACAGATACAAAGCGGTAACCAGCCATGCTTCTCTTTGTTTGCAGTGAACAATTTACAATTGACTAATTATATTACCAGTATGAGAACTGAACACAGTGAGATACAGTGCAAGGGGGATGTTGTTGAGAGCTGAAAGATTACAAGGGCTGAGCAGACCCTTGAAGACAGCCTGGGTTCCTGTGGATAGTTCAGTCAGCAGTGAGGATGGAGCATGAGAAGGCTCTTCGAGTGGGTGAATGGAGCAGCGATACAGAACGCCCAGTGAAATGGGGTGTGGCGAGGGACAAGGGAACAAAGACAGGCAGGAACAGAGCGGTTGGGTAGCATTAGGTGTGATGGTTTGGAATTGGTGGGGAGTTAAAACGGTCAACGTAGGTTCATATTATTCCAACAATAATAAACTTTGTTTTATATAGTGCCTTTTCAAAGCACTTGGCAGAACAGGAAAGGGGGTAGGGAGGTGGAGTCATGAGAAAAAGAAAGAGGTCCTCAGGGGGGGGAAGAAAAGGAGGTCAACTGCGAGTGCTTAAAGATAACGAGAGTAAATGACAGACAGAGAAACTTTTCTCATATTCTTTATTCTCTTATATTTGTTTGTCAAAGGGATCAAACAGTCACTTTGTGTTGCATTTATTTCCTTATTGAGACTCGTGTTAAAAAAAAGGTTGTCATTAATTTCATAATTAGAGCCTGTTAAACTATACTTGTCAGTGTTACAGTACCTTAATTCACCAGAGCATCCAATTCCTAGGATGGATGAGAATTCAATAAACTTTAGAAGGTATGTTTGGCAAATATGTGTAGCTTAAGGTTTAACATACATTTAAAAGTCATATACATGTATTAATGCAATACAAAAGGAGAGAATGAGGTTCTGTCAAATACATAATTACTGTATTATGTCTGCAACTGTATACATAAACACATAAATGTAAATACATGTCACAAAATCCATATAGCCCAATTTATTCACATACCGCACAAGTCACCACTGCTCAATATATTCCACCCAACAATTTCCACCAACCACAATCCTATAGCAGAAGCAAAGACATTGACATATGAACATCCATCACTGTATCCAAATACCAATACTGCAAGCATACTGATAATTTACCTGTCTTTAAGAATCTGTGCCATTCCACTGAATGCATTGTTGGGAGGGTTTCAAAGTGTGTGATCCCACTTCAACTGAAAGCCTGAATCAATTTGCTTACATTAAAATCCACAGTATTGTGGTATATGTCCTTTATTCAATTAGTTTTACTATAGGATTTTAAAGCAGCAGTGCTGAGAATATCTAGGCCCTAGAGGAAGAAAACAATTTTCGTAGTCATTTTACAGTAACTCCACCTTAAAGTCATAAATGACATCCTGAGATGTTTAAATGCTCTGTACAGTACATCAAACCTGAACTGACCAGAGCAAAGACAGCTGATTGTGACCCAGTTGTCAAGAACAACACCACTTTCTCTCCAATTCCTTTTGTTCCTGTGGCCTATGGCTCCTGCATCGCTTCTTAGACACCTATACTATGTGCAGGGCAGCTTGAAGAGCCACCTGTCTTTCAACGTACCATGGTAATGACCTTGCAGTTATGATCCCCTAATAGTCCACTATCACCACTAATCAGTGCACCGCACACATATACGCACATACAGTACACCCTGGCTTGATCCCTCTTCATAAGACATAAAGAAATAATTACAAAAAATATTTTCTATCACATCTAAGCATTTAAAACAGATTGTGGTAGGGGAGAAGAGAAAGAGCAAAGGAAAGATGCAGTGTGAAAGGAAGACTTTCAGACATGAAAAAAACATCAAGGCAGGACACATAAAACAGTTTGTGTGCAGGGGAAGCAGCCCTGGCTTCTCCTTCGCAACAACAAAACAGCTCCGTTAGGAAGAAAGCAGTGCCGGCAGCCAGAGAGCAGAGAGTAAGAGAAGGAGAGAGAGATGTATTTGGGAACACCTTTGATGCAAAGTGGTGGTGTCTTCATTCTGGCCTGCTCCATACAACCTGTCAATTACACTGAGAACTCTTTACATACCCTCCTCACTTCAGAGGAGGCAAAGCGAGACTCAGCTCCCTCTATTCTCTTTAGTGTTCTGCTGTGCAGCTCAAGGAAGCAATCAATCAACAGTGGCCATATTTGATGGAGCCATTTCTCCATGTAACTCTCTCATGAAAGAATGAAGCAGCAGTATACACTGGGTTTTTTGTTGTTGATGTTTTTTCTGCTTTGGAAGACCTACTTTAGTAGGGCAAACCATAGAGCATACATTAGTAAAGTGGCACAGAAAGTGTTTTGTTTCAATCACCCCTGAGGCTACATATGTAATGTCTGACCCGGGATTCATCTCTCTCTGAAGCTCATTGAGAAACAGTCTTCATGTGTTTCCAGCATACCATCTGTAAAATGTCTTGACATGAAACAGCCAGACTTAACCTCAAGCTACCCAATGCTTCATATTTTAAAAAGGTAGACTTGGTTCTTACTACCTCACACATATTTCCCTCCAAACCTTTTCCACTGTCTATGTTCATGTATATTCCATCCAGATCAGATCTTTCACTCTGCATTTCTTAATGATTTTAAGAATGGGAAAAAAATTGCATGGGACGTATTTAATCTGGTATCATTTCTATATGATAGTCCAATGGAGAGAAGAATCCCACCCAAGAACGTTAATTGTATGGCTCTTTAAAGATTGATTCACAGAACAGTGAGACAAATTGTATAAATTGTTCTCAGTCTTTCTTATGACCTTATATTATGCTATATTTATACATTCTTGCTTCCCAAACTCATGCCTGCACCTGCACCTGAATGTAGGACACTGTCTCCTGATCAGGCTGAGGAGTCAGATGTTTTTTTTACTCAAGGAATCAGCTACTGTTGCAGATCATGTTGTATCCAACACTACTCAGCTTAACCTTAGACATTTTCACTTAGCCTTACAGCATCTGCTGAAATGGGATCTCTGTGGGTCTAAGGGATGATGGTAAACCCTTCATCATGACAGAATTGCCACTGAACAACCATGTGATTGCATTTCAGATCTCAGAAGTTTAATGGAGCTCATTTGGTTCTTGAGTCCAATACAGTGACATATTCCCCAGAAACCTCTAAATTCTCCTGTGTCAAGCAGACCAGCGTTTTGACTCTGCAGAGTTCATTGATGCTTAGGGAAGAGCTGTGAGGCTCAGAGGTGTCTGAGAGACCCTGTTTGACTCCAGGCAGGGAACATGTTGTGCACACCACAGGAGCACAGGCACAGGAGCAAACAGCCTACTTAAGCAGACATCTACCTATGCTACCACCTCTGCTCTATCATAACTCCCTAACAAATAAATAGAAACAAGATACTTCTCCTTCCTTTGTCCCTTGCAACCATCTGACACAGAGAAACCACAGACTTTTCAAAGCACTACTGTACTTTCCCACTGTAGAACAACATGCCGATACTGAAGCACACTGTGAGCGCATGTTCTCTATACGAGTTGGTACGATATGTGACTGAGCGTTGATTGGGGGGGGGGGGGGGGGGGGTGTTAGCAAGTATTTTTCATAACTGCATGGCATCTCCCTACAAGCTGAAGATAAAAGCCCCCCTCCTGCAGTCCCCCCTCCTCATTTTTTTTTCTCTTGTCCTCCTACACATCCAGACCCTTTCATGTGCAAAGCAGATGCAGTCAATTGACATGCTAATGAGACACGGGCTGGTTCTGTGCAGGCCTGTAACCAGAGGCACCCCCCTCGCCGCCCGCCTCACACTCTTTAAGTGGAAACGATTGGAAATGAGTTCAGCCTGCTCCCTTGGGACCCCTCGCAGTCTAACCTGGGCCGTTCCACACAAGCAGGCACAATGCTGCCATCAAACCCCACTGTGTGTATGTGCCAAGGCTCCCTCAGCTCGGTGTACCATTTAAACACTCCAGCTTCTCTCCAAAGGCAAATCCCAAGCTTTAATTATCAGGTCTGTGATAACAATGATAATGTCAATGCTTTACAGCAAGAGATGGGAATTGAAAGGTAATTATACATGTACTAAAATATCATTTCCTATTGAATTCTAATTAAGTTATTACTAATTCATGGCCTTTGCACAGCAGGTCAACACTCGAACTCCAGCCTTGAGTCCTGTGCAGTAAATAGCCCGATACAGCGTGTTCATTGCAACACAGAGACAAAGATGCTCATTTGAACAGTAAAAGTCTCAGACTAGTACTTCTGGAGCAGAGTGAATACTTTCAAATTCACAATTAGTCATTCTGGCCTTCACCATCTGGGACTCCACAGAATGTGAACAAAACTGTTACCACTGATTAACACTTTGGTGCCTGGTTACAATGAAGTTATTCCCATAACGCAATACCTTCGACACAAATTGGTTATTATTATTACATCTTATTATTATGAAGAAAGAAGAAACCATGAAAATGAAAACAAAAAAATTAAAAATAGTGCTGGGAACCAGCCCAAACCCCCCAAAGAAGTAATAATGTTTTTCCAATGTCAACATGCCAGTAATTTCATTTTAATAGTTGCAGCATCTCTAAGACTCACTGCACTAATCTGGGACAATTCAATGACATTTCCTTCTTCTGGTATCTCTCTTTCTTTCTCCCCTTATTGTCAGTTTCTTTTCCAGAGCTTGCAGATTTTTTGAGGCAGTGTGTGTCATAGGACTGCTAGTAAGTGACTCCCCAGCCGAGCAGCTGAGGCACGGAGATGCAAGCAGAACTCAAGAGTGTGCACACAGCTCTCGGACCAGGAGAGGCAGTGGATTCCCCTAACTTCAAAACCTCATGTTCAAATCTGGCTCATATTACAGTGAGGGAAATGGTTGATTTTCCAGCAAAGAGTTAATGTATGAAATAGAACAGATTATCAGGAAAATCACTTGTTCACAGCTATTATCCCAACACTTTTAAAAGCAGTGTCTGTTATTACCTTGGGTTGCCCCTGTTATAGTACATAGATAAAGCTGATTAGGACTACGATTTTTATGCACAGAATATATAACGGTAATTATGTGTAACTAGACTGCATTGTATAATAAAATGCCATTTTGCATGGCAGGGCCATTACTATGGGTGGCCTGCATGAGAGTCAGCTGTGAATTGGAATCCTGCTTGAAAGTAGTGGACAGGATAACTTTCCCTACACTCGGGAGCTGGGTCCTGCTGTTTTTGCCCTGGTTGCAGGAAGCTGGACCGTAACTCCATCAGATCCCTCGCTATCGACTCCCACAGAAAGATCAATACAGGAATGATGGCCCTCCTATGTCTTCCCCATCCATCTACAGGGCCATTGAGCGCATGTTAACGTTATGAATTATTGAGAGAGCAGTTACTATTGATTGGGAGGGGATTACAGGCAAGGTGAATTGAAGAGGGGGGGGGTGTTGATGAAGGGGGGTTGGAGGGAGGCATGGTTAGGTTAAAAGTATCCCCTTATCCCCGCAATGCTACACAGACAAATGGCTCCTGAATGGCTAGGAGTCAGAGGTCACACAAGGGGCAAGACGGCAGTTGTACTACATACATTTTTTCCATGTGTGATAAAATGGTGGTTTTTGAATTTTTGAGTCCTTCCAGATGATTCTTTATCTTTAAGTCTCTGTTTGTTTCATTACACATGGAATGGGTTTATCCGTCCAGAGTTCAGAAAAAGCACAATATTAGAGCACAGTCTCCATCTTACATATACATGTGAATAAGGAATAACAATAAGCTGAGAGACGCTGTTGTTCTGAACATACAGTAAGTGATAGAGAGAAATAATAAACATTTTTGAAACAGACTCAAAAGAAAGAGAAAATGGAGCTTCCCCCTTTGAAACGGACAACCTGGTACTATTTTACGAAAGTGAAAAGCTATCCCTTTACAACCAGAAGTCAATAGTAAATGGTAGTTTGTTTTTGGTTTGTATGCTTGTTTCAAAACTATGTAAATTTAGCATCACTTTAAAAAACTAGATGATTTTTACACCTTTGTTTCTGCTTTCGATATCCACAGAAATGCAATAACACTGAAAGAACATTGTGCCTGTACACAGAAAAAAGTCTTATTTAATAGGAACCCTGTTCTGTTCTATCTGTTGGGTGGTATTTATAAAAATATTTAGCTGGGTGTTCTTTGTTTTTTCTTAAAACAATTATTCTTAAAACATTTTCTCACTCAGAATGTTTTGTCAAAACACTGTTGCCTTATGGACTAAAATGGTTACTACTTCAATTCTGCAGACATTATCACTTATTGATTCCTTTCTTTAAGTGTTATCATAAATTCCCTCCTTGCTACCAAACAGCATAGTATCTTTAGTTTCACAGAGGTATCTTTCTGTTGAGATCTCACAGAAATGGACATTTATACCTTGATAATGCCGATAGTAATTCATTCACTGAAGGAAAGATTCCCCATCACAGGAACTCAAAGCAATGCATGACCTGAGTTTACAACTGAGAAAAAAAACATTTAAATAAGTCTTTATTAATAATATTTTGAAAATTTACATTAGTACATAGAATTTGAGCACATAGCATACCACCACTATAGTGTATTTTTCATTATTTATTTGTCATAGTTGTATATAAATTAACATGAGGGTTTTTTACTGTGGGTATTGCATAAAGAAAACTGAACAAATTGCAATTACACAAAATTAAAAACGAAGTAATGTGATATTGGCAGTCACATTCAACATTAATTTAACTGTGAATGCATCAATGGCTCCACAAGAGGTTCATTATTAGTAAAGTGATGTAAGATTGCAAATCTATAATCAAGACATTCTGCAATCTGAGACCACCTGTTTCAGGAATAGGCTTAGGACTTCGGCACAGCTATTTAATATTTTAAGATGTTTATCCTTTATAAAGTTTTACTGTAGCATAAGATTGTACTGATTGTCTTATGATAGATGGCTAAAGCAGGCAAGGATCTCCTAAGACCAATGTGGTTTAATTCATCCTGGTAACCTCCTGTAAACTGTATTAAAAATGCTGACTTGGCCGATGGGTAAAAACAAAGTGATTAGTTAAATTCAACTTGCAAAAGATTTTACAGAATCTGACATGACCCTTATTAGTAGCACATATTGAGGTAATAAAATGTAACTAACCTTTGAATAATACTAAATTAATCCCTTTAATATGTTCATAAATTCTGAAAAAAGAAAAGGTTTCAACAAAGAGCTCCTAAATAAAAGTTATATGTAACACAGCATAAATCAAATGACAGCTATTAAACATGCCCTTTGGTATTGTGCAATGGGAGTAGTTGACTTCTGTCACATTGATAGTCTGCCTATATCACTCAGTCCTTTCCCTGCCAATCTGCTACTTACTCACATGCACTCATAAATGTCAGCGATAAATCTCTTCAAGTGCTTCTGATTTCAGATCTAGAGTCTGGAGAGACAGCCGCAGACATGGATTTCCCGTGGAAAGGATGCCCATCGCAATTGGATTGTGAATCCAATCCACATTTGCGATATTTCTTTTTAAGAGAAGTGGGAAGGAACACGATCGCAGTGACATTACAAGTTCGAAACCTAATAAAATGTCTTTAAGAGTCGGATATCAACATCTTCCAAAATGTCAGAGTAAAACTCATCTTTATTAGTAGGTAAACATCTCAGACATCGGTGAACAATTGAGAAGTGACACATGCAGTTCAGGCCTAAGTACTAGATGTCCACGAAATTTAAAGCACACATTTTTAAAGAAGAACTGTACCACTGCAGTTTTTCTTCCCAGAACTCCTAAAAAAATAAAACACATGAGCATTTTGAGGGGGTCTGCTCTGCAACTTCAAATCCCGTGAGTCTTTGCAGGGGTGAAATATAGACCTCCTTAATAGCCCACTAAATTAACTCCTTGTAACCTAGTTAAAAATCGCAATAATTAGCATATAATAGGTCTATGGAGGACTGAAGCTGAAGGGACAAGTCTGCCCTCAGGGTAACACAATAGTTCAGCTGTCTGGCTGCTAATAGTACTGCAAAGTTCACCCTTATAAACATGTCAGCCTGAGTATAATTAAGCGAGTGGTCATTAGATAATGTATATGGTACCAGTGGGCTGCCCATCACTCTGTTGCCTGATGGATGCAGTTCCAATAATTGCACACTGGCTTTCTCATCCAAGTGCCTTTTACTTATTTAAACTGTTTGCTTTAAGCAGCATGGAAGCCAATTAAGGTTTGCATAATTCAAGGAGAAGATCACAGGGATGACTGCATTGCTTTTGCCTTTTCGTTTCTCGTTTTAATATTATGAAAAGGTTTCTTGTTGACCCCCCCCCACTCCAATCTATTCATGTGCCAAAGTGGATGCCCTAGCTTGTAAACACTACATTGCTGTAAAAAAGTAACAGGAAAAAACATTTTCTCACGTTTGAGTTCTTGTTTTTTGTAGATGCAGTAGGCTTTGTAGATTTAATGCACTGTGTACAACAGGTGAAAGAAATTTCTTAACTACATAGCTAAGTGTTGAACACCAATACCTTACCGAATTGGAAAAATACGTTTTGGTTCAGTATAACGCAGATGTGTGGCAGAACTGGGTTCACAATTAACGAACTCCATGATTAAACAAACTGTCATATTTTGTTCACCTGTAAAAAGGCAGCATTATTTTAATCTAGCCAATCTTTATATGGATCGGAACTTTTTTAAAATTAAAACTATAGTGAAAATGAAATCCCACAGCACCTTCAGTCATTTTAACAGCCCCTAATAAATGTGATTGAAAATAGAACATGTCACTTGTGCTACAAAACGGTGACCGGTCAATATTTCAGCTGCCAGGTGCTGGGGGTCACATATAAGTCAGGCTGTGATGGATATGTATCCAATAATTGATGTAGGGCGGCCGTTATTGTCAGTTTCGCTCCAGCCTCTATTGCTTATTAAAAGCTGTTTGCCTTAAGTACTATGCAGCCAATTACAGCAAGCACTTAATCTAAAACAGCCACAGTCAGAGCCTCAGCAGACTGCTGAAAAGATTGCTCAACACACCGACTGCTGATGATCACCCATGGCCAGTTTGTGAGGGGAAAATTGTGTGATCCGAGTTCTACTTCTTTTGCTTTCCTAACTGATACAGATCGTTTCCCATTTCTAATTTGGTGACCAAAGTGTGAAAAGAAAGCTGAACTGGATTTTTATATAAGAGGACAGAGAGAATCATGATCATGGTCATAAAGCAAAAAATGCATCTCCACCCACTGTCCGTTTCAAAAGTGACACATGCTTTACTTGCGTTGCATAAAAACTATAACCGGTATTTGCTGTTGCTTTTGCATGTCCTTCTCCTGAGAAATGAATACACTCTCAAAGACAGCACAACACCTTTGTTTTGCTTAGTGAATATTAACACTTCTCAGTGAATTTCTACCGCAAGTTGGAAGTTGCACCTGCTAAAACAAATACTTTTTGCACCAGAAAGGAGGCTCATTTAGTTTTTCATGTCTGGGAGGAAGTAAAAAAATCTTAATAGATTTGATCCAGTATTTTATTTATTTAATTTGCACCAATCAGATGTTGTACAGATTCTCTGTAGGATGTAGACTCTGTCTGACCTGACAGGCTATGTCAGCTTGCTTAACATTTGGCCATTAAAGGCAAATGGTGAAAATTTGAGCAGATGTTCCTTAACTGAGGAACGACACTAACTCATTAAATAACTCTGCGTCATTTCATCCTTTCCAAGAGGGCTGAGTTTGTTTTGCTGCCTGTTCAGCTCATATTCCTCAACCTTCTACAGTCCATTTAATAACTGGTACATAAAACGCTGAAACTACCCCACCATAGAACACTGGAACTGCCTTGAATGCATTTAGAACAATAAATATTATACAGGGAAAATATTTTACAATAAATGAAGAGAGGCAGGAGAAACAAAAGTAAAGAATAACCATAATTCCCATTATTGAGGGGTCTAACCCTAATACAAGAGAAAAAAACTTTAGTTTTGACCCTACTATGTTGTAATTGTTGTAAAACTCTGAAAAAGCTGCTTTTGCACAATTCTGACATTACAGCAGCTTTTCATTCCTGATCAAAGGCCCTAGTTGTGCAGCTCCTGATAACAGAATCAATTTTGGTGCCTTTTGTTTTTCGCTGAATGATGCACGTTTAGCAGTAACCTTCGGGGAAGAATGAGCAAAAAAAAAGAGGTGGAGAAAAGAATTGTGCCTTTAAATTCTAGGAAACGTCAAAATTCAATAAACTTACCAGAATTTTCTTGAGTTTGATGGGGATTTCATCTGCAATGGAAAACCATTACCTTGCAGGAGAAATGGGAAATGATTAGAATATGAAATGTGTTAGCAAAGAATAGAGGGAGAGAGAGATGAGATGGCAGGGAGATTAAAAGATTACCTGTCTTCTCAGCTCGCCCTCAATGTTTTTATTGTTGTTTTCCAGACTGGTGCTCCAGTTCCACCTCAGACACGGTTAATAAAAGCTGCAAAAAATTAATTAATCATTACAATTTGAGTTTCACACATTACAAGATGTAAAGATTGCATCTGTTATTATGCAATAACTGCAAGAAAAAAAAATGATGAAAACATCAGCACTAGAAAAGGACCAGCTCTTAGACTAATTAACCTTCTTGTAATCATGTCACATTGGGTGCGATGCCCCACATTCTCACATGCTATGGGACTCTGGTGTGAAGCTATTGAGCTCAGCAAAAAGCAGAAAAGTTAAATTAAAATCATGAATGACAAGGTGAGACATAACACAGGCTTTTACATCAGCTTTTAAGATAAGTGCATGGAGCTGGTGTAACGTTATGGCTGCACTACAAATTATGATAATGCACCTGTATTTTGAAATGCTTCCAAAACCTTCAGGTGTGTTTGACTCACAATAACCATTTTGGGGAAAAAAATGTAGCTTGAGCCTTCAGCCAATCTGCTGTTGGCATGGTTAGGACATTGTTATCTGTCGTCTACTAACCCCACTGCAACATTTTCCCACTAAACATTGATGGCGGGGAAGAAGGGAAAAAAAGTGAAAAAAGAATAATTTCAAAAAGAGGAGAAAAAGAACCTGGGGAGCGCAGTCTATCCATTATTAACGAGAGCGTGGCGCTGGCCAGCACTGAGTGATGGGGATTAAAAGACGCTAATGTAAAAAGGCCGGCCCGTGACCTTCCAGAAAGATTGACTTTACTAGAATGGAAATGATATCCAGTAAATCACAGGCTGTTGAGGTGCTCATTGAGTCGAATCATTTCCTCTGATCCTGTCAGCAAAGACAGGCTCTTATAAATCAGTGTGGTTCCACGGTGCGAGCTCTGTGTTGTACCCATTTAACCATTTAACAGCCCCCCAACAATCTGCAGCCCCCAAAACGACAAAACATTGACTTAACAAGCAGCTGTAACATAATAGCATCCTCACAAACTGTCACATGGGTCAAATTCTTCTAAGGTCTGTGTGGTTTGAAAGATAAAAATATATTTTAATCTACACACTTCATTCTCTAGAAACAAGAATAAACCATTTTCCAAATATATTATTTTAACAAGCTATGTCTGAGTAGATTGTAATGTGTTTAAACACAAACTTTGTTTTACAGTATTCTGCACATAATCTGTTCTATAGCATATTAATAAAAATTATTGAATTAATATTGTTTAAAGGGAATTATGTTGCACAGTGGGATAGCTTGTTCTTTGTACTAATACTAAAAAATCAACTCTCTGGTCAAATGAATTCGCAACCAAAGATAAAATCTCAGAAAGTGGAAATAAAAATAGAAACCAAAGTATCATAATAAATCTTCAGTATGAAACATGCCACATGCTGAGCATTAACACAATCCTGGCAGAATTGCTGCATAGACCTAATCAGCCTCCAAACAGACTGATGTTAGATGTTCCATCACTCTTCCTGTACAGCTACATCCAGTCATTGATGTCTCCTGTTGATAATATTAGCCATTTGACCATGCATGATGTCAACATTGTTTTCCTGAAGTCATGTCATTGTAAGCATAGCACGGTTGGGTTTTGCATTGCCCTCTTGGAAAATTATGACTTCTAGATTAGCTTGTAGGATAGGAAAAACTGTTGGCTCCAGACCTTCATCAATATATTGGAGGAGCTATAAGGTTGTCTTCTATCTGCACAATAGCTATTCTTGTTTTACAAGAGATTGCTCACCTTATCACCATACTCCCACCATCCAAGTTCATGACTCAAGTTCATGACTGGAACTTAAACAACACAACAACCAGCATAATTATCTCCATATGTCACCCTCTGTCGTGAGCATGATGGCATTTGTTAGTGAAAATACTCCAGCAACTCAGATGTTTGCTAAGACAGGGAAGATGGTGATCTCATTTTTAAGCTACTGTATCAACATGCTACAGTATCTATGATGGCAAGCTACATGCGCAGCCTATTTCTTCTGGAATACCTCCTGCTGCAGCCACTGTTGTATAAAATCACATTATTTGAACTCTGTATCTTGTTGTCCCAAGGAACAATGCTACTCAAACAATTATCAAATGTATCTGCTCATTATTTGAAATGTAAATAACATTATGTCTGTTCCCGTGAGGTTTTGGTCTTAAACACAGACTATAGTATTTCTAGTTTGAGGTATTTATGGAAATTTAAAATGTAACTATAATAAAATTACAAAAACGTAATATCTGAAACTTTATGCTTCCTTCAGAGATTGCATCAGACCTGAGCAATATTTACTTTATTCCTACAGAAAAAGACATATAGTGAAAGGAGTTTTCTGCAAGACCTACACAAGGATTTTCATTTCTCAGTTGCATAAAACGCACTTTGAATACCATAATATGCCTACTGTAAATGTAATTCATGTCTCTCGGGGTTAATTAGGGGTGGTAATTTGCAAAAGATGCTCAGCTGCCTATAGCATGGGCTTTCATCTGCCTCATGGCCATGGAAGTCCAACACCAGTTTTGCCAGGTGTGAAAGGCAGCTTTTATGTGGTGCATCTAAGTGGTGCACAGAGCTTTAGTTCCAGAGTAAGAAGTCAGCAAAGGAGCCCTAGTCCAATAAAGTGGTCATCAAGCCACTACCTGCCGGTCAGTTCCTGACTGCCAGTTTTTCATATGAACTGCAAACTGCAATGGATCATTTCTCAGGTAATATGAACGAAATAGGAGCTCATTTTACCATTGCGATCTGTCAATTACTATGTATCAGCACCGACAGGAGTACTAAAATGCTTCGAATTCTGCTTTCTGTCTGGCCTGCTCTCAGGGCTTGCAACACAGGTTAGTGCTCTGGTCCTTTAAGATTGCCGGGATGCAGGCCTGTGAATTTGTCTGCAAGAGGAACAACCTAATTCTGTGTCTCCAGCAGAACAGAACGCCAAGGAGGGGGCTTTGTTTAGAGTTTCTGGCAGTCAGGCTCAACCTGTTTTTATTACCAGAACAGAACATCTGTAATAAATTTCACGTTTGACCAAATGAGTTTTGGCAGAGCAGCGGCCTGATGACAAAACACGCCACTTGTGTTAATGCAGAGAGAGATTTAACCCCCGTCAATCACACACTCAGGGATACAGACACACATACAATGAAGACTCTAACACACTCAGGCCTTGGCACACACTGTGTGTGCTAATGCTATCAAAACTAGAACTTGCTGTTCTTAGAAACATCCAGTTAGTGTGTCTTTCCTTCTTGACACATGGTGTACATTTTGAGTGAATACAAATAAGCTTGGTAAAAAAAAATACACTGTTTTAATTCCTTGCTGGCACAGACAGTGTTGTTACAAAGTTATTTTGTATTGTACAAAATGAATTCTAGATGTTGCTCTTTGTGTACTTAAACTCTGTGCTGTAAGGAAAATAATAGAGAGAATTCTTTGTGTATGTATAATGGAATTAAGAGTTAATATCTTTATTTAAGAAAGTACACCTAGAACGTACTGCATGTCACACCAAAACACTCGACAGAATTCAGTCATGGAAAAAATGTTTCCATCTTTGCGAAAAACAAAAAGGACAGAATCTAATTTTATATTTTTTAAATTGAATGCCAAAAATCTGGGGAAGTATCATGGCTTTTGTAATCTAGGTTTATTCTCTTTATATACAAATATTGACTGAAGGGGAGAGAATCCAGTGGGAATCCAGGCACCCAACCTTTTAATACAGTAAGTGACCTTCAGTCCATTATAATGTCTGATGATGCAAAATGAAAAAAATATTGCGAACTCAAGGTCAATTTTGTCATCCAAGGGATGATTCTTTTTCTCTATCTCCTGTAAATTTCACTTAATATCCATTTAATTGCAGTGAAATGGCTTAGAAGCTATTGATTAATATATCTTATTTACAGTATATCTTATTTATCTAACACCTCTTATAATGAGCATAATGTGTTTTTTATGTTGCCACATTTTGCATTTGCAATCCAGCACCCAAGTATAACCGTGTTAGAATTGCAGAAGATACATTTATTGTGTTCTTTTCAAATGTTTTGTTGCTTACAACTGTAAGGCTGTTCATTAAGACTGTCAGAATAGGGTGTCTAGTAATTACAGACAATATAGTTGTTACAAATCTTACCCTTACAAATCAAAGCATTTAAATATCTCAATCAGCTTTCATAATTCAAAATTAAATAAAAATTTGCAAAGCAGAGTTACAGCCCTCAAGTCTCTTTTCCAGTATAAAAATTATAATTATGTTCCTTCTGTAGAAATCGCAAACCCCTTGTTTTACCCGATCATTCATAATTAATTGATTTCTCATAAAAAGGGGACAGCAATGTGTGACATTTATTTCTTGTAAGGTGTGAAAGGATATTGGTGACTTGTATTATGAAGTTGGCCTCATTTCCATTAACTTATACTGAATTCTCAACTCTAGCTCAGCTTGCCTCGGAGCCATAATAAAAGCTTTTCCTTATACTGAGATTTTCAGATTATTCTTGCAGGAATAAGTAATCAGAGCCTGAGTGGGAGAACTCAGCAGGAATGGAGTGGCTCTCTGGCAGGAGGCTTTTGGACAACCCACAGCTTCTATTACCATTTTTAGACTCCCCAGGCCCATTGACAGCCCTTTCCTGTCAGCTTAGCAATCGTGTTTGGTCCTGACACCTCTGAATGGACACAGTCTGGACACCTCAGGGACAAGAGGTAGAAGACAGTTTTTTGGCTGAATCACCGAGGCTGGCATTTGACAGGCAGGAAATTGCTCTTTTTCAGTGCTGTTAAGGTGGGTGACTGAGCTAAGCCCTTCCCAAACCACATCCTTCTCTCCTCTCTCCCCCAGCAAACACCAGTATGTCCAGACCACCCAGAGTGCCCTGGCAAACGGTAAAGATGAACCCGATCAGAGTTCAGAGGAAGCACTTAGTGAGCACTGCTGTCCAACCAGCAGGGGACATAAAGCCAAACAGTGCAGTTTGGCAACAGTTCTTTGGCCAAATGTATTGATTTCAATGTTTCTGGGCAAAGAAGGGCAAACATCACTACCAGAAGTCTTCTGTAAAAAAACAATCAAACAGAAAACCTCATAAATACCTATCCTGTCCCTTTGTGCATTACTCTGCAGCACAATGATGCTGGTGTTTAGATAACTGCAATACACATAAGTCCAAATCGCACACAGAATGGTTCTAAAAGGATTTGACCCCAATAAAGAATGAATCACAATAAATCACTGTTGGTGCAAGTACACCTTGTCTATATTGAAATACTGTACATACTGTAGTTCAGTATTCATGCCTTCTCAAAAAGGAAGTTTGTAACCATACTTCATAGTGAAATAAAGATTCAGGCATTGTTTTAATAATAATAATAATAATTGCTTAAACTTATATAGTGCTTATCTGGACACTCCACTCAAAGCGCTTTCCAGGTAACGGGGACTCAACTCCACCACCTGTGTAGCCCCACCTGGATGATGCGACAGCAGCCACAGTGTGCCAGAACACTCCCCACACACCAGCTATCAGTGGGGAGGAAAGCAGAGTAATGAAGCCAATTCATAGATGGGGATTATTAGGAGGCCATGATTGGCCATGATTGGTAACGGCAGGGTTACACCCCTACTATTTTCGAGACACGCCCTGGGATTTTTAATGACCACAGTGAGTCAGGACCTCGGTTTTATGTCTCATCCGAAGGACAGTGCCTGTTTACAGTATAGTGTCCCCGTCACTATACTGGGGCATTAGGACCCACATGTACCACAGGTGAGCACCCCCTGCTGGCCACACTAACTCTTCCAGCAGCAACCTTAGTTTTTCCCCAGGAGGTCTCCCATCCAGTTAGTGACCAGGCTCACACCTGCTGAGCTTCAGTGGGTTGCCAGTTGTGAGTTGCAGAGTGATATGGCTGCTGGCATTTTAACTGTACATATTGCATTATCTTAAATACAGGATAGTGCTTAAAAAAGTTATTTAGCCAATGTTGGAAGTGTTCTTTTTCAACTAAATACTGTGATTGTTGGATTTGTATACAATACATACAGTAGATTATGTGATTGATCATTGTGAACATATACCAGTAATAAAAAAGGTATTTTCCAAGGATTTTTCCAATGTTTGAACAGTGGTTTTTGTGAAAATGCGTCGATCTTTCCATTTTAATTGAATCTGCAACTGTGTTTGTACTAGTTCAGATGTAATTCAGTAACAGTATCTCAGCACTGTGACGAAACCTGAAATAAGCAGTACCAGCTCTCACTTGGGGTTATAAGAGTGCGCAGAGAGCTTTTCATTAAGGTATGATAAAGTTTTTGATTGCAATCCATATAAATGTATAACCTATATTTCTTAAACAGATATACACTTATGAGGGTTTGTGATGTGCAATCCTAATTATTAAGACAAAATGATATTGTACTAGAATATCTGTGACAAACTGCAACTTTTTGCTGTGCTTTACAAATTCATTGAGCAAACCAATTGTCACATTAATTCAGGACAACAAATAACGATTGAAATTCATACAGAGAAAACACAGAACCATTAATTTATAATGGATTTTATTGAAATGCAGAGTAAATTGAGAATAATGTTGTTTTTTGTTAGCAGTGCACTTCCATGAAATACTCTTTACCTTCAGGAATTAAATGGAAATAATGGTTAGATAAATGCTGTATGTGCACGGCAGATAATGTGAAAACAATTACTTTACCTAGCTACAGTATATGTAATTTCAGACTTCTGGAAAGCTGAACAGAAATAATGTTTTCTTCATGACTTTAACAAAAGCTGTGATTATTTTAACACACCACATCACAGACCTTTAGTACAGTCTCTTAACAAAACATGCTTCACTTTCCTCTCTCCAAGAAACTATTAGTTCTCTGTCTGTTAGCATCTTCATTCCCCAGTTTCAGCAGAGCCCTACATTTATTTCAGACACTTTTCAACCTAAGCATTTTGCACAGTGTCTGGACATCAGTGCAAACAGACCCTGGATTCAGACTGCAGTGTCAAAAAGCCTCTGAGCAGCGTCTGCCTCCTGTCACTGTCTCTTGTACTTCTCTCAGCACATGGATATAAACGTTGGCTTCACCAGAAAGCCAACTCATTGGGGCAAGATACATCCGTGTCTGGGAAAATCCTGGGAAGTGACATTACTCCAACAATCATTTATGAAATGCTGTTACAGCATTAAGACACCCCTTTGAGAGAAAAGGCCAGCTCCTCACTGTGGGAAGCATGAACTCTCTTGAGAGTCCTAAGGAGTGACTTCATAGTAACCATCTCATCTTACGTTATAAGACATACTTCATGAGCAGACACGCTTACATACTTATTCCAATCCCAAGAACATCTCAGGGACTGGTATACAATGAAGTATGGAGATGCTTAATTGGGAAATAAATGTAAAGTACATTTGACTTGAGTTGACCTGCAGAACTGAACACACTTATAAAATGAACTGTAACTGGACCTCATTACGAGCTGCGTGTGCGTTTTGTTGTAGTGAGATTAAAAGAAGTGGACTAAGGTCAATATGAAAAACTCTGTTAGAACTTCTGGGACTTAGAAGATGCAGCCAGTAATACAGAGAAAATGCATAAGGACTGGCTTCACAAGGCCACAAGAATAATATTTAATTACTTTCTGAATCAGTATAATGTACAAAAACCCTTATAGAAGTTTTTTTGGCAATTTTTTCAAACAGTGGAACTGGGTGATGGGAGATCACTGTACAGAGCTCACAGGATTATCTGTATTTGGATGTTAACAGCAGAAAGAAAATCACTTAAAGTGTATCATAAACACTTCCAAAGTAGCCAAAAAAATCTGGATGGAATTATTGGAACAGCACCGACGTCGTCTATCCAGAAATGTGGAAGATTGTTCCTGCAATTCAGAGAAATTCAGACAGCTTCCCGTTTTCTTAAAAATCCAGGAAAATGTCTAGCACTTCACTAAACAAACACCTCTGTTTGCTTTGCATTAAGTTACTTAACTAACTTGTATGACCCAGAAAGTTGTTTTGTGCTAAGAGATCTATCAGAAAGGCTTTATTTAAAAAGCAAAAAGAAGAAATGGAAAATGTGAATGTTAATGTTAATCAAGGGAAACAAGAATTAGGATATGACTTGACTCCTGCAACGGAATTATCATTTTTTTTTGCTTTAAGAGGATTTTGAGTCGGTTCGCACTGCCACTAGTGGCTGAGCAGCACATCTGTCCTTCCGCTGCAAGCCTGATGGAACCACAGCTGTAACCAATATTATGAAGGACTGTATGTGAGCTAACTTCGGCTACCTGACAGAAGACGAGCACCACCAGCAGTACAGGCCTATGGCTTCTCAGCAGGCTAAGTTCTGTAGGGTGCTTTTATTAAAATAATAATATATAAAATTAAAACATTTTGCTCTGTCTGTTGCTCAGTGAGGAGAACTACGCCAGACCTGGAAGACATGCAGCCCTCAGTGGCTCTATCGCCGTGGTAACACTAAATGTAACCAAATGTCAGACAATAATTGGGGCCTCTCATGTTGTAGATTGAAAAGGCTGGGTCCTAATTATATAATTAGGTCCCTACTGGGAGCTCACTATGTACTTAAACATAGCCACACGGCACGGTTTCAATTACAGACTAATTCCCCCGTTTATTTTCGCCATCTCTTCGAGTATCGGAGATACACACAAGGCACGAAAATGTCTGTGTTCCCAAGAAGGATGACCTTGTCGTCCTTAATTGCTGCAAACCACCATGCACTGGTTCGCTGAAGCACAATTCCATTGGTTTCTCCTGCCTGCTGCAAGTTTACATATAGTATAATCCAGTACGCACAAGAATTTACTGCGTGTGGTGGGAGTGAAACTACAAATCACAAAACAACTAATCGTTGTCAGATGTCTGGTAATACACCCGATCCATTCGTATTTGGATGTCAGCAACACATCCACCACCATAACACACATTATTCTTATGCACCTGAAACGCTTTCAACGGTTTTTAAAAATAATGAGTTTGCATTGTGACATAAGAATAAACTATATTAATTTTGCATATTGTGTTTCTTTTTGTCCAGACATGATTGGATGTTTCTGCGTGTCTTTGTCATATGGAAAGTGCAGCACTCTTTATTAGGTTTTTGAATTAAAAAGACATCATACAATCCTTTTAGTAAAAAAAATACGTAAGACTGAAGTCAACAGACTTTCACGGCGGGCAATTCACCTTTTTGCAATGTACAACCCTTTATAAAAACTAAGAAGCCATTGAATTCATTCAACAGATGAAGAGTTAGAAACCAAATCCTATAACTAAGGATCTATGAAAATTCATGGTTAGAAAATGAGAGAAATACAAGATGTTCCATTAAACTAGCATTCAATACACTTTAAAACTTCTCACTGATTACCAACAAAACTGTTGATTTTCCTACATAAAAATGATGTTACTTCACTGCAGTATGTAGAATATCAACTATATTCATACAAGGTGTACACTGACTACAGAAGTCATCATCAAACCATTTGGCCACTCAAAAGGCTGAGCAGGAAAGAAACAAATTTGACATGCTCAGAATTGTATGAACCAGTACCCTTCGTGAACCTTACATGCAGATTAGTTTTAAATTTTTTTTGTTCATCATGCAATGGGACTTTTTTTTAGGGATGTTCGTACCTATCAAACCAATCACCTGCCTTTTCTGCATTTTGACTCTGAAGTACTGAAAGAAAATCCCTGGTAGGCAGAAAGATCTTGACAAGAACACTCTGTGTCTTTAAAGGTAACTGAGGATGGGGGCTCTTTCCACTGATCACCAAATTTCTGGATGCAAAATTAGCAGTATCGACAGATGGATGAATCTTCAAACTACAAAGACAGAAAAGGTAATCAGCAGCTGCTGGTACATTTTGCAGGCTGTCATTTAATAAAAATAGACCAGTATATTAAAGTAATTATGAAGTTGTAATACTAGGCTTCTTGTGCTATTCTTCATATATTCTACTAAGCTGTATACAGTATATAGTGAATCAAGATCTGGGGAATTTTGCTATTTCTTCTGTGACCAGCCTGTGATATGTTCAAATTTCTGCACAATTTAAGTAGATCTCTACTTAAAGTGTTATTATTGGTTACCCAATGATGTATTCACGGACAACTACAATTGAACATCATTTCATTTTTTAAATAAGAATGTGAGCATGAAAAAAGTGTAGAAGAAAAACTGCACTACAGCCTATCCTTCAAGTTACAGCACCTTGAGAACCCTAGAACAGCTTTAGTCGGTCAGATCTAACCTGCTGCATTGCCAGTCTGCCTGAATGATAACTACTGTTACTTTTCCATCTCTGTGTATCCTGCCTGGAAATAAACACTGACAAAATTGTACTGGACCAAACAAAACTGTCCAGTTTGTCAGTGATTTTGTCATTTATATGGCTAATCCTTTCAAGTTTGGCAGAGACGCAGAATAACAGTAGGGATAGCTTAGTCCTCATTCTGATCTTTAACCACCTTTCAACCATTTGGCCTCCTTTCCACGGCCTCAGCTTCAATTCCCATATTTACTGGAGTTTCCATACTGTAATAAGAACTGTGTATGGTTATCCAGGCTAATTTGCCGTTGACAATAACCCAATTACCAGGAGTTCCTGCAGTGAGCTCTAAGCGCTGCTAATGCACTCTGGAGCAACGCAAACAAGAGCCTGCTGAGGGAGAGACAGCAGTGAACAGTGGGGAGTCTCATTAGGCCCAGCAGGAGAGTGTCTGATCTCCATCCATCCTGCCTACTACACTGCCTGCAACTACTGCTGTGACACCTCTACATGGCCAGGAGGCACTGTTGTTTCTTCTTTTCTCAAAACCCAGCTCCAGGCGCAGCAAGCAGAGTGCACCCAAAAAGCTTCTCAGCCCTTGTAGGACTAGATTATTTCTACACACTTGCTGGGGTCTTGCCAGAACCAATGTGAAACAATTACAGCACATTAAATTTCCTACCTCCAGAATGTCTTTCGACAACGTGTCTTCCTAATTTGGTTGGCACTGTTGAATGCATGACAACAGCAGGAGGCAGAAAATAAATGAAGCTCGGGTAAGACTTTCTTCAACTTAAATGAATTGGTGAAAAGAGTTCAACATAGTTACAGAACATGCTGCGACACTGACAATCAATGAACCTCTCATTATTGTCCACACTGTTTCCCTGTACAGGGTGCATCTAAAACAAAAACCTCACAGCAGCCGAGGTTCCAGTTATGTAAACCTGGAAACTTCCTCATCAGTCCACAACCTTAAAGAAGCTTAGAAATTGAAAATTGTACACCTAGATTTGCTTTAAGATTTTTGTATCGAGCTCCCAGTCCTTTTTCAAACAAACACACAAGTGAGCAAAGCCATTCAACAGCACAGAGAAATAAATTGTAAAAGACTGCAAGAGGGAAGGGGACAGAGTGGAGGGAAATGGAGGAATAGAAAGAATTAAATAAAATGCAATAAAGCAGCCACTGTGAAATCAATCTGCTTATAGTTTTGTTTAATAAAAATTCATGAAGGGCTGGTGGCCGAAAGCTCATAAAAATATTGGGGGGGGCAGTGTGGATGTTTGTGCTGGGGGGGGGGGGGGGGCTAGGTAGGGAGTGAGCCGCACACAAGCTTGTTGTGTAAAGACTGCTGGCCAGTCAGTGAAGCCAAAGCAACACATCTATCACTTTAAATTACAGAGAAGCCAAGAACTCGCCATCTAATATGACCTTGAGTATAAGCCAGGCCATTAGAGAGTGGCTTGGTGCCTGTGCAAGAGAGTGTGTAGGAATGCACTTACAGTCCTATGCTTGCACATGCACTCTATAGTAAGACTGCATGACTCCTTTTATATAAAAGCTAAAACGGTATGTGTGCTTGGGTTCTTTTAGCTCTCGGGGTATCCAATTGCGGGTATGGTCTGTGAGAAAGTACCCTATGTGTGATTTTATGAGGCATCAGCATGCGTGACTCTGATATGGAAACAAAGGGCACAAAAGACTTTAAAATCTGCAGTTTGACATATTTGAGGGTTGCCAAATCTTTGGCAGTGACCAATTTGACTGAGACGGGCGAGCGCAGTTTGTTTTGTGGGCTTGGAACATACTGTCGTTTTGCCTTCAGCATTGTTGTTGTGCATCTCCTCTCCAGCAAAAGTATCCTTTTTAAACTGGATTGATGATTAATTGTCTCAACGTCTGTCATCACCTTGAGGTTGAGTGTAAAACAATACTCTCCTACAGAGTTACACAAGCTTGGCCAATCACATGACGATGCACTTTCACTTGCACTAAAGGTGAGTAAAATTTCCCCTTCAAGCAGGAAATGAAAGGCAGCCTCACCCATTTGTTCAAGGTGAGTATCCCTAAATAAACCATCTACCCCCAACTCCACCCTCTGCGATGCCTACTTCACCTCAATTAGCATACAATCAAGGTCTCAATCTCTCACAGATCACAAACTTTCAGAAACTAAGATATTACTCATGGAGCAGTGGTCCTGTGTGTTCCCCTCATAGAGGGCATATTTATTTCAGTCTGCATACTTTCTTAGGTCTTTTTTAAGTCTTTACTTCAAAAATTCCAGGCCTGCCTACAACAATACATTGAAGCTTGAAAGAAAATTTGTTTAATTCTACAAGAAATAAGACTAAAAAAAGGAAATTCTTGTTTTTCATTATGATGGAGGGGTTGGGGATGCATGCATTTTACATTAATGATGAATTCATTCACAATGAACTCTCAACTAGATCAATTATCTTCCCAAGAACACAAGCAGCAGACAGAGCTCTAAAACAATATGTTTTTATTATGCTCCTAAACCATGACACCCAGCACAGAGCTTTGAAAACATTAAACCAGTTTAGCACATCTTACCTTCTACAGTCTAGATGTATTAAGCTATGAGAAGGAATAATAATGTCAAAATACATCTATTGGACACTTTAATGTTCACTATTTACGTACATGACAATATAAATAAGACTATGTACAAAGTAGAAGAGCCTTCACCAGAATCTGCTAAACAATAGCAATTAGAACCATACTACTTCTAATGTGTGTGATTTGTAACTACAGTACAAGTACTAGAAATGAAATCACAGCTGTCAGAAGATTCAGCCCAATAGAAGAAGACAGAAAGCAAGCACAAACGTTTTCAGGTGTGCTTTCCTTTAGTGGATATCGTATTTCTCCCTTTTGCAATTGAAGAGAGCCGGGTGTTCATAGGGAACAGAAAATAAATGTATAAAAGAAACACAATCTTTTGAAACAGCCCAGCAGACAGAGGCAGGCATATCGAACAAAGGAGGAATGTCTTGAGTTCCAGGCCATTTATTCTGAGGACAATAACCCCTATCTTGTTTAACAACTTGCACAGCAGGGACAATTACACACGCTTTAATTGGCTTTCGCTTTAATTGCCCTATGGGATGCCTGCTCTTGCTGCTGCCATTAACTCAACCAGTGCTGGAGAAAGATAAAATTCTCTCTTTGGCCCATGAAAAGGAAGATGGTTCAGAACCCTGTCATGGACCCAGTGTTTGTGCAGCAGAGTGAGAGTATTTCCTATCAAGAGAGCAGAATCTTCTGTTGGTGGAACCACTGTCCAAACCGTATGATGAAACAATTGAAATTATACCTACTACTATCACTGCTTTCAGCCTCAATGGAGTGGAAAACATTCAGTGCAATCAAACTGAATCCTAACATGATATTCAGAGCAAACAAGTTCTTCAGTACTGAAGTAGAGATCTGCACCTCCAGGTTATCAATAAATAGGCCCAATGTTACATGAGTTAATCAACCCTTTTTGTTTTAGCTATTGGAGGGGAAAGGCAGCCTATCCCTTACTTACTAAATCTCACTAAATTAAAAAAGGCTGTCAATCCAGAGGCCAGCCAGAGCTGCTCCCAGACACTCCCATCTTGTACTTTTTTGTCATTGCTGCGTTCCGTTCCAGCTCCTTCTTTGATTTTCCATCGAGGGAAGAGGCTGGCAGCAAAATAGCGCTGCAGAGCCCGTTCTAAACCAGGGTCCACACAAACTGCAGCGCATGAGACTTCATGAGGGGTCAGCCAAATGCACACCAGCTACTGAGCACACAGACGAAGCAGCAGGCAAAGGATCAGAAAAACAGCTCCGTTTCAACACGGACAGAGGTGTGCCCCTGAATAGGAGGCGCATCTCACTCTGTAAAATATTCAATTTCAAAATGTTGAGCAGAAAAATCCCTTTCTAACAAAACATAAATTAAACCGTGTCTTAAGACTCCAGGTGAAATCTGCTTCTGATGTGAAATTTTAATAGGACTTAAAATTTAGATTGGGCATTGAGTGGCTGTGGCATTGAATTGACCCACTGTTTTATCTGCTCATATTATTTCCACACCATTCGCCAGTTAATTCAGTCTCTTTTTGTAGACATCCAAAACTCAGCTGGAATAGAAATTAGGACTTAAGGCATTTTTCCATCTGAGATAGATTCCATTGGCAGAGACTCTCCACTTTGTCATATTTAGCTACAAAAGTTTGCCGAAATAAATAAATAAAAAAGGACAATCAGAATTTGACTGATGGTATTGATGCTCATTTTCTTTCAAGACTGCAGCTTGTGTACTATGAGAACTAAGTCACTAAACCTTTGGTGTATTACATTTACCTGTGTGTACCTCATCCCAGATTTCACAAAAAAAAACTTCACCTGGGTTCCCTAAAATTACAATTACTTTTTAAGTAACCAAAGCAACTGAGCTAAAGTCATAACCGGTACTAAATAATCCTGTTTCTTCACATGTAATACGTTTCTGACTAAGTGTCATATGAAATTTTATTCAATTGTACTACGCATATGTGCCAACAGCATGATTGAGAGAGATTGAAGTGATAGAGTGTCCGTCCTTGAATCTCTATATCAAGAGCCATTCGTTGTATTACAGACAAGCTGCCACAAACTGTACATGAGCACAAGATGGAATTGTTCCATAAGTAATGTCTAAAATAGAAACAAAAGGATTAAACATATAGAAACCTATTTTCTAGAACAGAGGCGTCAAACTCATATTGCTGTGGTGGGCCAGATTGGATTTGAATGTACTTCAGGTGGACCATACATGTAATAAATTATTGAATTACCAGGCACATTTATTTATTTTTCAATGGCATACCTCCCTTTAAAATGCAATAAACAGTCGTTGTGTAGTTGCTAGATGCCACTTTAACAAAATATACTCATTACCCACTGGGTATGGGATGTTTTTATGCATTATTAACCATATTTCTTTACAATATCAGTTTTGATTATTGTGCACTAAATACATCTCTGCTTGTTCTACAGCTGGAGAAAATAATTGATCAACTACTGTATAATCACACACTCCAAGTGATACAAATTTTCATATTTTTTTTAGAAATCTTTGCTACAACAAAGCATATCACTTTATTAAGCTACTTTCAAACATGTTTCCTTTCTCAGCTTCGTGCCTTGTAATCATGCGTGGTGATTTTTATCATTGACCGTCCTCCTTATTTTTAGCATCATGTGCTGCTAGTGCTTCATGTGTTACAAAAGCACATAAAAAAGGGATTTTCCTCTGGCATTATAAACTGAAATGATAGGAAGTGATTGAAAACAATGAACAACTGAAACATATTTGCATTGCCTTGAACCTAGCTTCACAGTGCCGATGTAAAACGGTCTGTAATTTTCACACATTTTAGTTTGTTAACATATACCATGTTAAGTGGGCTAATTATCATGAACGCACAATAATGTACTTGTTGTGAGAATCCAGTGGTGTTTAGGTAACAGCGACGAATCCTTTTAGAGAACGTGGGAATAAGTAATAAGCTTTTATTTGTACAATAATGGACATTTCATTTTAGTTAAATGAAATATTGTATTACAGACAGTTTTTGAGGAGCAAATTTCCTTCATAAAACAAAGGAATGGGTGTATATCATTTGGGAAACTGCAGGACTGAAATATGAGTTATATAGTCTGGGATTAGTGATCAGTATCACCTCTTAACTCTGTTCTAGGGACTGATAAAACTAACACAGTGTGTTCAGTGAGAATCAATTTTTTCTTGTTTTTTGATGAGTGATTTTAAGTGTTTTGAAATTGAAATCGGAACTGGCAAATGGCCATGTTAAAGGGATGATGCATGACAAAAAATAAACACAGAAAATCTGGAACAGTTTTTACTCGATATCGGTGATATGCAAACTGCAACAAATCATACAACTATTGCTATTGCTCTTTGGGAGCAGCTACCTGTAACACAATCATCCATGTCAGCTTTTCAAGAATTAGAAATGTCTCTACTTCTTTTGAAGTGCATATCCTTTGCGTTTCTTCTCTTGTCTCTTTTTTGCACACGTCTCACAGTGTCTGATTTTTCTCCTCAGCTTTCGTGAGAAGAGCTGTGACATCAAACAAGAGCCACAGGGAGCACTGTACATGGAAGAGAGTTATGGTAGCATCATGATGGGTGACTGCCTCGTGTGCGTGCTATGGAGGCTCTAAAATGCTCAAATTCAATCCAAGCCAATGGCTCTGACCACACACGTCACTTGGGCCAAACAAATAGGCTTGCCAGACCAGGATCTGGTCCATGGGCCATGTGTGACACTCCCATTGGATACTTTATGTAAAATATATACCTTTTGTAATTGGTTGGTTCACCAGATGGTACATGTCCTGAATATTACTAGATGATTGCAATGCATATTGAAAATTATCAAAAGCTTCTATACTCTGTCAGAAAGTTTAAAAAAATCACATGAATGTGGTCAAGCTCCTAAGTATTTCATTCCATTTTTTTTTTTATGGATCCTCAAACCCTTTTGTTTTTTTGTTTCTCTTCTACTCTGTGCATGGAGCTGACAAGAGAATTTCAAATTTATGAAGGTGAAAGGCTGTATCCCAGTCTAGTGTCCCTATCTCTTCTGACAGTAAACTCTGACCACTGAGTGGAAGAGAAAGGCCCTTCTGCCTATTAAAAAATACAGCTTAGGGTCACCTATCAGAAGTGTAATGAACTACAACTATTGTGCAAGGCTTACAGTGAATACTCGTAGCTATCAGACCAACTACATGCAGATAAAAAACAAATTAATAAGAAGTAACTCAACACCGCTGCTGGTTATATATAACTGCAGCTGCTGGCGATTTCCAGCCAGGCAATAATATGTCTGAAGTCCTGAGAGCAGTGATGAAGGCTCTTTTCTGCTCTCTTCAAATGCCTTCCAATTTGCAGGTTATTAAAAGAGATAAGAGAGCACGTTGTGCAGCAGGCAGCATTGGCTGTAGAGTGCATCTCGCAGCAGAAGGGTGATTAAGATGCCGGCACTCAAGTGAGACAGACGTATTGAGCAGGCAAGGGAAAGCAAGGGAATGGCAACCTACATTTCCGCTCCAATTTCATTTAGCAGTTCTAGTGATTTAGTTAAATGAACAACGATTGTTCCAATTAATAGTATTGAGTGTTATTTATCACAGCTGTCTAGACCACCCTTCTGGCATTATTAGGAACTGATTCCACTGGCACTGCAACATCTTTCTCTCCCTTTTCCAAGCTTAAAAATGCAGATGCTCCATTTATACCCCATTATGGTATCGCAGCTTGCCAAGGTGCCAACAAAAGTATGGAGTTATTTTGGAGCTTGTTTCAAGTGAAATCCAAAGGGAAGATAACAAAAATCCATGATGATCCAACTTATTTGCAAAGGAGATGTTGCTCTGTCACAGCCTGTGTTGACAATCTTTGTGCATTCTGTAACAATAATCGTGTTCCTTCTTAAAGTGTAGCATCATGCAGTAATTCGCTGGCATACTGTTTCAATATCATCAGAATTCTGGCACAGTGCTGGAACCGAGAGCAGTCTATCTCTGCACACAGCAAAGGCCACTATGAGGAGCAGGCAGCAAGCTGGAAGCTCATGGAGCAAAGGTATGTTCACTGTCTCCAGAGTGAAAAGAGAATGATGACCTGTCCTTCACCGGACAAAGAGGCTTCCTGAGTAATTAGAAGGCCGAGGAGGGGAAGAGGACATGGGCGATTCTGCTGTCAGAGCAGAGGGATTCCCTGCACCGAGAGCCACAATGGAGCAGGAAGGAAGAGCCATACAGGCTGATGGGCCCAGGCCTCTCATTAAACAAGGCAAGAAAGGAACCAGAGTGCAAATGAGAGAGGGTGAAAAGATCATGGCTCACAGCCCAGCAGCTCCCTGTGCCAAGCTTAGTTTCCTTCCAACGAAGACACTTTTATGTCCTTCTTACTAGGTCTCTTTATTGTGCATCTCTTTTGATTTCACCATTTCTTGTTATTCAAGGGATATAACTAGTACGCCTCTACTTACCCATGAACCGGTCAAGGCCATAAAGCTTCACCGCACCTGCCACAACAACATCAGGTTTAACAGCAGTGAAATGTTCTACCGGCAAGATTGCAAAGGTCATTTAGCTTAAAGTGCACACCATACTCTTTGTCAAACACATAATGACGTAATTCTTTGATATTTAATGAAAACACGTTAAAGTTTTCCATGTACCAGCAATTCACCTGACAGCAATTTCAAGTTTGGACTACCTGACAACACTTTCAACATTTTGCGATAACATCTTCATGAAACACACCACAAGATTCAATTGCACTGCCCGGAAAATCTAAAATGGTATCGTAATGTACAGAAGTGAATGAGTGACAGGAAAATGCTTCATGAGGACTGAAAGGCACAAACCGACAGTCACAATGTTGCAAGGAGGATTAAGATTGGAAGTGGAAGTGGCCCTAGGATAGTGAAAGAGGCAGGGCATGTGTGCAGCTCG
This sequence comes from Atractosteus spatula, assembly GCF_055471065.1. NCBI lineage: Eukaryota > Metazoa > Chordata > Actinopteri > Semionotiformes > Lepisosteidae > Atractosteus > Atractosteus spatula. Next base: position 6,424,246 of record NC_142724.1, read on the forward strand.
TCTCACGTGCCTGACCTGTGACCGTCCAGTTACACAACCAGGAAACCGTGCTAGACAAAAAGGCTAGAGTCGTTCTGTACCCTAACCTTATCGTTTCCATCCCTGAGACCTGAACAGACACAGGTTATGGGAGAGCTCAGCTGGCAGCTTCTCTTTATTATCCTGCTTGGAGCAGAACAGGTCATGCCACAGTGTGAGCCTGGGGCAGCCACTGAGCACTGGGACTATGTGGGAAGAACTGGAACAGGATGCAGGGGCACTGCAGGCTTCCCTGCAGCTGGATCCTGTGAGGACAGCCACACTCCAGGCCCCCTGCCTTGTCTCATCGCCACTGAATATGTGTCTGGAAGAGCGTGTGGAGAGCGAATAGTCCGCGCTTGTCTGTGAGCATGTATTTGGAAAGCCACCCCTCTGCCAGAGCGTATAGAAAGAAGTCTGAATTTCTCTCCATGACAGGGATTTGTTAATCTCTGTAATGACCAGCACCATTGATATCTATTTTTTCTATCGAGACAAAAACTACCAACTTATAATAAGCACTATAAGTCTAATTACGTGTCCTTTGATTAAGTTTTCATTTATATAAAATTTACATTATTGCCTCCTGAAAAATAAACAAAGAAACCTTTATACTGCAAATTCTGGGTATGGTACACACGTACCATAAAATATTAAAAACATGCACAAAACTAAAGTGTTAGCAAAACGTGATAATGAACAAAGCAGAAAGGTTTATTATGGATCAGGCTGTAGTGCCACATTATGTCAGTCAATCTACTGAATTGCTTGCACCTGTTTAATATAGGCTTAGAAATAAGAATGTGCTCGCAGAGGATTGCGAAGACTGTATTATATCTTGTTTTATATCTTCAGTTCAGACTCTCCAAATTTCCTTTAAAAGTAATGAAATCACCCTGGTCTTCACAATGCTGTTAGCACATTCTTTTGGATATACTGGCAGATGTTTATGGTCAAATTGAAAGACAACCTCAAGGACACGATAACCAAATAACAGTTGGTGCACCGTGTAAATTATTGTGATTATTTGTACTTGCAGAACAATGTGGACCCTTTATGAGTTCTTCTGTGTGTTTTATCACAAAAAAGTAAACATAACGCTTGTTAACACTGTAGTCGAGCCACTTCTGCCCCTCCTGCAAGAGCACAGGAAAACACTGCCCTAATTTCCTGAGCTGTAATGTGCCTGAAAAGAAAGGTAGACCAGGATTGCACTGCTTTCTTATAGCATGTAACTTTATACGAAACATTCTTCATCTCAGATTTATATTTATGTAAGAAGTTCCTAGAGGCAATCTGCCCTCATTTATATTTCATTGGGTTCACCTGTCAGGTGGTGCAAACAATAAATAACAAAACATGTTTGACAAACGTAACCTTCCACACACTATTTTGAAAGCAAAGCACCCTTTTTGCTATAATTATAAAATTCAATGTTTTAATTTCAGATCTAACTTTTGACTTTAAATTATCTGAATTTACGACTTGGAGACTTTTCAGATTTGAAAAGTGCGTTTGGAACTGGGTTTGCAATGCTGGTTCCGTACACACTAAATGAATATTAAATGGTGGTGCAATTGTACCTCATTAAAGATACCAAAAATAAATAGTCCCAGACAAAGAGAAAAGGTCATCTTTTACATGTAGTGTAACTGTGTAAGCCATTAAACCACAGGGCATGTTTAAATGTATCTACCCCTTCTGCTTCATTCATAAATTCTTATAAGGACCTCCTCCCTCTATCTCCCACCCCCAGCTCCACTTCTGCACCAGAATGCAGTTTGTCTTATATTACTCTTTACTACTTTAATGTCTCAATCTCCCTAGATTAAACGGCTAATCAAAATCTTGTCTTGCTTAATGGGATAAAATTGAAAGATAGATATTACATTTTATACAGTTGATTAAACAGCAGGATGGTGTGAAAATCTTTCACTCCTCTCATTAGATTAACTGGGTTTGTCATCTGCTAACAACCCAGCAATGGGAGCCAGCCAAGGGTATCAGTGCCTGGGTTTGCCAGTGGGACCAAGGCAGCAGAGGGCAGGATAAGGGGCATTAATGGATGGCACAGGGGATGGCAGTGAGGAAGATGTGTGGGATTCAGAGCAGGCCAGGAAATAAGTCATTTATAGTTCAAACCATGCCACCAGTCCCCAGAGTAAAAGGACTTCTTATACCATATGTGCCAGAGAGCTTGAACACTCCACCCATGTAATGTACTGATACACATGATTACAGTCGGGGAGATTCAGAGTTGTTCTGTGTGTTTCAGTGCCGGCATCCCTCAAAATCCCAAAAGAGTAAGAAAAAAAACTCAGCCAAAGCACCTTCACAAATTTCAGCATTGCTCAAACGCTTGACATGCAGGAGCATTTCTAAGACTTGTAGAGTATCAAAAAAATCCAAATTAATGTGATTCCACTCTTAGGGAGCAACAGACAGTTGAACGGATAGGTAGGTTCTTCACCTGGCTTTCCCAGCCAGACTGTTTAAGTGAGGAGGAGAGTATGATGGTTTGTATGTGTGTGTGTGGGGCGGGGGAGGAGTTAAGGGAGTGGGAGGGGGGGAAGCAGTTACAAGCAGAACAGGCAGAAAGGGAACAGAAGCCTATTCAGTGTGGTGGAACTTTTCACATCTCAGCGCATTTCGTTTTGTCACATTCTTCATTAACTTCATTAACAGATGAGCAGAGGCGATTAAGCACTGAATCCCGCTGATTCAGCATTGGAGCACTCCCCCACCTTCTCCCTCTGAGCACCACTGGGGTGCTGTTGGTGCACACCACCAGCTGATACCCAGTGCAGGCACTGGAAACACAGAGCACCTAGAAACCCCGTGATTAGCTCAGATACTCTTCAAGGACCGCTACCTAAATAGGCTCTAACCCTGAGATTACATAAAGAGACTGCTGATAGTCCCACAAGCTTTCCTGACTGGCTTTTTCTATGTATGCTGACACTTGAACAACCCTTAATGTACTTTCTGTTTGAGCACAGCAGTCCTGCAATGTCCAGTCCTGTAGGTCTCTGGGTCTTAAGGGTTTTGCACCGTCTTGCCCTACCAGTTGTGTAACTGAAGCAGTCGTTTGTTCTGAGGGGTGAATTTTCATCGGTGGCAGGCCCATGCTAGTACATCACAAATGTACACTTAATTAACAGTTTAATACTTCTTCAGAACAGGAAAGAAATGTGTGTCCAATTAGTCAGATAATTAGACCAATTATGTAACTGAGAGCTAGGATTGGAAAGAAAGCCTTTCGTTCCAAAGAGGAGACTACAGCCCTTAAGGTGCTACGTTTGATACTCATACGCTAATGCAACATACTGTACATACTTTTAATTAAGCGCACTTAGATAAAGTATGCTACATTTCCTTGGCATATGACAATAGAATTATCTTTTGGAGGTTGTTTTTTAAAGAAATTAAAAATCGGTCAATGGGCACAGACTGCACTGTTTGTTATCCTTCCAGTACCAAACATTTTTCTTTATACCTTTCTCATTACCACACAAGCATATCTGCCATCCCCACAACAGGATATAAACGTTTGCACATTTGGTTTCTCACGACTAGCCAGGACACTCAATTCTCACGGTCAGCCATGGTCTTAGTTCTAAATGTTCAAAATCTTTTTTCAAGCCAACATAGTGGGCTGTGAGAGCTGTTCTGCTAACACAGAGGACTGACATTGACAGAGTTTAGTCATAAGAAGCAAAAAAAAAAGAGTATAATCAAAACTATAATTACACTGGATTTAATGGTCAACTGAAATTTTGTACAATTTAACCATGTTGTAAATCCCAGTCTTCCTAAGATTATTTATTTACTGGTATTGGCAGTGCCAGGAAAGATGCTCATTTAGAGAACAGGCACAAGCGTTGTTGGTCATCTGAGCTATTTTAACATTCAGAAGCTGCAGTACATAATTACCTTTGTGCAACTAGAAATGGGTGACTTTGACTTATTGTAACTATAAACCTTTCCCCCTTCACCTTCAAGAGTGGAAGTTGTTCCGGAGCACTAGAGTGGTCTCAAACTTGGACTGAGACTTGGAGTATTATAATTAGTGGAGTACCACAGGGATCTGTACAACAACCACTATTCTTCTGAATTTCTATTAGTTATCTAAATTCAGGTGTAGACAGTAGCAAAAAGTTTGCAAATGTTATCCAACGATACCTAAATGGAGCAATAGTAAACACTGTAGAAGCAGCAAACAAATATTCGAAAAGATTTTAGATAGAATTCACAATTGGACAAGTACCTGGCAACTGACAGTTTGACAAAGACGAGAGAAAAATACTACAGACAGATACAAATAAGAAATGGGAAATACTGAGTTTGAAGAGGTTACTTATGAAAAAGACTTAGGTGTTTACGTTGAAACATTGTTTATATTTTCTAAACATTGCAAGGAAGCAATAAAAAGCAAATAAAACATTAGGACAAGTAGTGAAAATCCTGGGGTTTGAGTATAGTTATATTATGATAACATTTTACAGTGCACTAATAAGACCTCATTGAGAATACTGTGTACATGTTTGCTCAGCACTTTCTAAAGAAAGATATTGCTATGTAATACAGAGACTGGGGGAATGTCCTACACTGAGAGGCTGAAGGAACTAAGCCTTTTGTTGGCTGAACAGAGAAGACTGCAGGGGACCCTGATCAAAATAGTGGACCTATGATTTCGATAGTTAAACTCAAATAACAAGTGGACACAAGTAAAAATCACATCGATTTGCATTTAAAACTGCAAAGGAGCAGGAGCTTCTCTCATCCAAAGGGTGGTGGGAGATTGGAACAAGCTGCCAGGCATGTTGTCAAAACCGATGCACTGGCTTCTTTCAAGAAGCAGCTGGATGAGATCCTCAGATCAATTAGCTATTAACTACCCAACAGGCCTGATGAGCAGAATGGCTCCTCTCGCTTGTAACCTTTCTTCTGTGCTCAGGTTTGGAGGCTGTAGAAGTCAGCTCAGCAGGAACTGACACGAGGTGTTAAACATGAATTATTAAAGATCACCCAAATCATCTTTCAACTTCTTTTTTCAGCCTGCGCTTCCCCAGTCTTTGAGAAGGAGGCTTGGGAATGATTGACGTGTTACACAGCCTCTGTCTTGTTACTTGTGCGCACAATCTCGCTGACTCAAACTCCAGCATATGCAGATTTCACACTGTTCAAATTAATTTTGCCTCTCTCCTTTTTTCTCTGTCTCTCCCTCTCTCTCTCCCTCTCCCTCTCGATCACTCTTCACGCTGAAGACGAGCAATGCCTTGCCATCTGGCTCCATGTCAAAATAATATCATTTAATTTGTTGCATGATTAAATGGCTGCTTTTACCAAGCGACTAAAAAAAAAAAAAAGACAGTAGCAGGAATGCTGTCACTTAAACCTCCTCCCCTCCCCCTGCTTTAATTCTATTAATTTGCGCTTTTTTTCATTATCGAAGAAGTGAAACTGACACCAGGCTCTTCTCCTCAGAAAGCGATAAGTTTGCTGGCAAGTGGAATGCAAGCTAAAACAAAATTAATTAGCACAGAGGCTATTTATTCCAAGATTTCAAATGTAGGGCAAATTGATTTTTGTATGCCTCATCCTTTAAAGTTACTGTCCTCATATTTCTGCTCTTGCTCTTGTTGTTAACTGAAGTCCAGGTTAGCAGGTAAAAATGTTCTCACGGTGTGACTTTTTATTTTGCTTAAGATCTGTATTTGCTGTTTCCAACAGAAATTAAGCAAGGTGAACGTCTGTGAACATCAGAAAGGTGAAAGGGGTGTTTTTTTTTAAATGTGAAAAAGGAAAACATCTGCTTTCATAAAGTCATAAAACAGGTCTCTCCCATGAAGAACCGACAGTAACGAGTACTGCGCCCTTCTGCGTATTCACAGCAAAAGCTGTGATAAAGTTTATCTTCACTTTCTGTAGCAAAGTCTGGTTATATTAAGAAAAAAAAGGGAAAAAAAGGAATCATCCCTGGATCGTGGGTATGCTTTCATTTGCACATTCAATATTTCATGCATAAAAGGTGTTGCTAAACACAGCACATAATTTGTACTTTTAATGGCCCCAACTTCTATTTTTCTGACACAACTTAATCAATAACTCAGCCTCACGTTGGCAGCCAGCACAGGCATTTTATTAATTTTGAACAAGCACACTAACTAGGCGCCTTGTATCGAGATGCATTTCACATGAGATAATGGGCAGCATGGATTGATAGGTTCATCCTTAACTCTCCCCCTCTCCTTCTCGCTCTGTCTGACAGAAGAAGATTTAAGGAGGAGATGGGAACTTGTTGTCATTTTAATTTTGGTCTGGTCTGATCGCCTTTTTAAAGGAATAAAATTTTTTTTAAAATATGACAGAGTCCTTGGGCCACAGTCATCAATAGACCTTCCTGGTGAACAATAACTGGACTATGGACTATAGTCTGTATTTCCATTGCCCTGATAACATTAGCCAATGCCACAGACCAGACACAGTTATTTCCACAATGTTTGAGTCAATGGATGCAAAGCCAGTTCTGACCAGTTTGGAATCACTGCTTAAAATGCATCCCGGTAAATATATTGTATATATACAAATATGAAAGGAAAGCTACAGAGAGACCTGTAATTCTCCTCTTTAAAAGACACTACAGTTTTCTGGTTATTTTATTTATTTTGATGTTGTTACATACAATACATTTAATTATCTGAGATTCTGTTAAAGGTAACTAAGCACACTGAATGCATATATTAACAGTTTAATCACAAAAGGACTTTCAAAAAGGAAATGGTAAAATAGCATTCAGGGATTAATTGGAGCTACGCATGACATGAGCAGTGAAGGGTTAAATGGCTTCTTTGTCCTAGTAATTTCTTATGAAGTAATTAATAACCAAATTGAACTAATTAAAGCTTTTCTGGAATTTATATATTTATTCTTTTTTTTTTCTTTTTTGGGTTCTTAAGTATTACTTGAGACAAAAGGCAACCACAAGGAAAATCTCCAATGAGCAATGTGAAAGAAATGAGGCGCATTAGCTGGATAACTTCAGAAAATCTTATTTTAAAAAGTTTTAGTTCCCCACACAGAAGCAATTTCATGTTGTTAGTTACTAAGATAGCTCCAAGACCTCTCAACTACATTGTCTGATAAGGACTTGTGTGGGGTTTTTGTAATGACATTGAAGGCAGCACAGAAGTTGAGTAAAAAGTAGTCCATAATCTCTGATAACTTCCCTGACTATATTTGGAACAGAAGGCAAAAGCACAGACCTTAGCAGACTTGGAAGAGATAATGCAAAAATGAAATATCAATAATAGCATGAATCAGATCTTATAACAAACTTCTGCCTTAACCTAAAAACTCATAGAACTATCTAAGTGGTGCGTTCACACAATGGGAGTAATCCTGGTATGTGTTTTATAAGCAGGAAAATAGGCAACAATCAGTGATGACAGCCTTTGTTGTTGTGCTACATAGTGGTGACTAATTGTAATGATGGTTTGCAGTGAGGTATGATATTTCATCATCATCTCTTATTGCCAAGATTACAAAATATTTTTGAGGTATCGGAGAAGGAGTGAGTCACCAGCCGTTTCAAGTGTTAGATTAGGTCGATACGAAAAACCTTGATAATCGTGGAAGGTCCCGAATGAAAATCATTTATCCGATCGTGTTTCGCTGCGCGCCAATTTGTGAGCGCATGATGAGTAATTGACAAAGACTAAAACCACCCACCCCTTGATAGTAGAGCTCAGTTTTCCTCCTAACCATTGACACCTCCTACACCTGTGAATCTTGAATCCCTAGGTGGGTTGGGACCGAGCTTCTAAGGCAGAGGTGTCTGAACAATCCCAATTGGTTAAATTGCCGAAAAAGTCATCTCAAGGCTTTTAACTAAAAATTACATCAGTACACCTTAATTTGATCACAGCACAGTGTTGAAGCGACTAACCAGGCCCATTTGAAATGAGACCAGGCAGTCAATCAATAGTGGGGCCATGCAGATAGTACCTGTCAACGGCCACAGGAAAATGGATGCCTGAGAAAGCCATAACTATGATAAATTTACTCCCTGGATCCATGGAGTACAGACCCCTCCCCCACCCAGAGCAGTCTCTCTTTGACTAATGTATGCGGTAAAGCTCTCCGGTACTACTCCTCTCACAAGCGTGCCATACTCTTGATCGGCCAATCAATCTCCACATCGGCGCGGAAAGCACATTAAAATAAATTTGTCACTGTAAGTTTATGAAATATTGATGGTCGGAAGGGGGTGTGGGGGTGGGACGGCAGTGTGAAAAATAAAAATAGAGGGGGGGGGGTACAGGGGGGGGGTGGTGTTGATGCTGTAATGAATTATCTTCAGACTGTGAATAATAATAAATTTTAAAAAAATATAGAACGAGTGGAGTTGTTTACAGCCGTTCTGGAGGAAAATAAAAGGTTGCGTGTTTGTCTTGCCTTTTTCTTGAGATATCTATCCGTTTGGGCTGGGTTTTCATTTTCTCTCATCATCCAGAGGCTTGAATAAGGTATAACAAGAAATACTGGCCTCGATTTTTCACTGACTTACAATGATAACGGCTCACAGCTAACGGACGTTCCCAAGATTTATGAAAATCGAATGACAATTTCCTTGACAAAAAATCCCCGTTTGGTGCTGGTGGTGCACTGTCATTTCTGTTTTTTAGGAAATTTGTAATTTTTTTTTAAACAGAATCTAGGTCCACTCATTCTTATGGCACCAATGTCATTTAATATTTATGGAGACTGGTGAAAACAGCACTGAAAAAAACATGATTTTAGGAACATCCATCCAACTAAAGGATAACTAGCTCCTCAAATTATTACCAATTACAGCAAAGAATTAGGAAGCAGGTAGTGACCAAGAACTGTACTGGATTATGTCAGGAGCACTGTTCCCACAGAATTTATGTCTCTGAAGTCTCATGAGTCGTAAATACTACATAGCTAGATTGCAGTATTGGTCTTAAAAACTGAGACGTAACAGTGAATAACTGTCAGAGTGAAGCCCATGATTCTTCATCCAACCTATTAGGCCTTCAAATTTAAAATATTTCATTGTAACTTGAAATTTCTCACTTCTAATGCCCAGACTCAATAAATGCTAGTCTAAATTGCTTAATTGTGGGACTGAACTACTGCCATGGCAACCTCTTCTATGGGTATCGCAAATCTAGGTTTCAAGCCAGATTTCTTTGTGGCCTCGCTGGTGGCCATGCTTCTGTTTTCCTAGAGAAATAATTAGTGTTGTAGCACACTGAGGGCTCTGAGACAATAACGAGGCTTTCGTCTGGGATGTAGACCAGCAAAGACCAGCCCAACGTTCATTACATGACATCAATGAAACAAAACAATAAACAAATTATGGGGCACCAGTAATAAAGAGCAGTGGGAGAGACTATGGTCACCATGAAAACTGACAAATGTGAACTTTTGAAAAAGACATCTTTACAATGAAAAAGTCTGCATGGAAAAAGCCACAAGTCACCTAACTCTGGGCCCTAAATACCCAAGTGTTAGTGGCAACATCTTGGAGTGGCAGTGTCAGACACCCACAAGCTCAGCTGGGAAAAATTACAATCGTCTTACTGGATTCAACTCCATGATGTGACTTTCCTCGTCCTAATCATGTTAAAGAACACAGGCTCACAGCACAGCTGGTCTAGTTCATTATGTTCATGATAAAGGATTGTGGTGGGATCCCAAATGTTGGTTAGTCAATAAGTGCGTATTCTCCATAATAAATTGCAACAATTAAATCCTGTAATATGGCTTTATTGGAGTTTTTAATTTATGTGCACATTTTCAAGGGCACATTATTTTAAATTAGGTTGAGATTGAAACCATACAGTCCCCGTTTTACTTCAGATGTTTTTAGACCTCCTGCACCATAGTGAGTCAGTAAGCGGTCAAACCTTAATTCTGGCATGTGAAAGTGGATACATCATGAGTGAAATAAGCTTATTATTATTATAATTATTATCATTACAGCAAATAAAGTAATTTGACTGCTGCCTCACGATTGCTTTCTAGCGACGAGTACCAATGTAAAAGCAGTTATTAACCTCATTTCACTGTTAGTGGAAGTGACTGCACTTATATCACTTTCTATTGTTCAGCATCTATGCTGATGGAGGTTATTTCACAACACTTCATTAAAGCCCAACAGTGAAAGAGAAGAGAGCCCCCAGATTCCAAGGGGAAAAAAAGGCTCTAACCAAACTGTTTTGGCAGTAGAAGACCACTATAGAAGACTGTTTTTCCAAAGGAGGAGACCATTCTGATGCTATGAAGATAATTTACCCAATCTGAAACTATATGAGGCGTGTGTCAGAGAAAATCTTCCCCCTCCAGTCTTTTTGAACACAAACCCAGGAGATCAAAGTTCCCTGTTTTAAAGAGATCAGTATGACTGTATAAGCCACCTCACTCATAATGCTTAGCTGGCCATCAGGACTGCAAAACATTAGCCCCTAGAGTTAAATTCATACCTAAGTCTCAAGTAGTTCAACTATTTTCAAAGTGATGGAAAATTGAATAGTTGGGAAAAACATGTTACAATAAAGTATTATAGAATCATATTTTTACATATGGAATATACCTTTAATATATTTTTTGCGCTGTTGTATAAAACGTTACCATGAAACTATCTTTTTAAGCACACATTTATTATTTTATAGCTTATGAGGGAGTGATTGTAGTTTCAACAGTACAACCTAATGAGAAGTAGATTTGAGTTTTTCTAGTTCTTCACTTCTCTTGATAATTTTAAAAGCAATGTATTTACAGTAGTGGACATCCAAGTGTATTCATACAGACCCTCAAGTAATTATTAGGCAATCAGCTTCACACTCGCATATAGAGCTTTCTGGATTTTGGGGGCAGACTGGCTAGACTGTGAGTCTCAACTGTTAGGATAATGTCAGGGGTTTAGTCCCATCACTTGACCTCAGCCCTATCTGGATCACCTGGCGATATCCACAAACTTCACGCATTCCCTCACAAGATGGGCTACACCTCTGGACAGAAAGGGACTGCTCTCACACCAAAATATGTAGTTAGCAAGAGTGATCAATTCCTCATGAAAATTTAACCAGGACAGAGCTGAAAGCTGGGAGTTTAATTAGAGTACAGACAACAGAACTGCGCCTTCAAATTAACTAAACACACAAACAAGTGAGCCCTGAACAGCTGGGGTTAGAGTGCCCTCTGCTGTTCTCAAATAATTACACTTTCCGCTTCACACTTGGCAAATTACAGCAGGCTAGGAATCTATAGAACCATTTGCAGCACATCAGTAAGGATATGGTGGAAAGATTCAAGTCAATTCAATCTTTTTTACATACAATTCTTAGAAATTATAACTTTAAAATATATATCTTGCATATATATTAATAAATGAAGCAGTGGATGCGCACACCAGAGACACAGATATTAACACTGCAGTGTGAATTAGCAAGTATTACTTAATTTTACAGCCTCTTCTTAAAGTATTTATTGCAAATTAAATAAGCAGCACAAATATGCTACTGATCCAACCTTTTCTGAAAGAACATAGCAGAGCATAGCAATGTTAGACAGTGAAATGCCTCATAAATATGTATTAATTATAAAGGATCAGAGCAATATTTTTTGTGAAATTAGGTGCAATGTTTGTCAAATTTGGACTTTTTATCAAATTCATTGATCAATTTGGAATTTTCCCTGATGGTTCTCTTCAGTCAAGGCTGACCTCACCTAGTCTACAGCCCAATTCAGCAGCTTGAAGCATTAAGACAGAGAGAAAGGCTACATTTGAGAAACGTATTGTTATCTGCAGAGACATAAGGGCTCTTACACTTCTTGCTGGTCTTTTTTAAGTTTGAAATAATAAATGAGTACATTAAGAAGTCAGTGTGAAAACTGTCTGTTGAAAAAGGCTTGAACATGGAAGACAGACTGTTGTATTTTCAATACGGTTTGCAGATCTCTGTGCTCATAAGCGCAGGCAGCACAGATTGAGCGTCGAGGTGGCGTCTCACTTTGGTGTCTGAGAAATCACACCCTTGACAGTGATCCCAAGCAAAAATTAGCTGAGGCTAGAAAGTCGTTGACAGCAAAATATTGTATTTTGTTTGTTTTTTGCTGTTGTTTTAATCCCCCATTTCCATTGTCGTGTTGAAGACTCTCCAGCACTAAGGTTTCAAAAGTTATGTTGATCAGTAATCTAAAAGAAAGCGGACCTCTCAAATGCATTTAATTGCCTTCTGAGTAATCTCTTGCTGTATAATACAACCAGTCATTATATGTTTAGTCAACTCAATTGCTGGTTCTGGAAACTCAGAACACCTGTTGTATGTGTTCAGTATGGTGGGTGGATGATCTCCTCGGGATGCTAGTACTTTAAAATTCAAGAAAAAATGTCACCCAGATCATAGATAAGGACAGCAAAGGGGTTGTCTGACTGGACTTCTGACACATTCAACACCTGAATGAGAATCTGCCTTGAATAATAGATATTTAGTCTTGAACCCCACAGCAGCAGCATGTTGTCTAGGCCTAATCACATTTGATTTTGGAATAAAAAAAGAAACAGGTGAAAAAACTATCATTACCAAAAATTATTGGGATTATTACTATTGAAAATTGCAGCACTTCAACCTGCTCTAAAAACCCTTAACTCCCTAAACTGCCAGGTTTAGCTTACTCTACTGTGTATCTTACAGTATACTATTTTTACAGATGTGTAATTATACTGTAACTGTTAAGAATTGCACAACCTAAAACACTTTATTAACAGCTTTATCCTAAGAGGATCAAGAAAACAACATTTTAAGATGTCAGAAATCTGGCTTCTCGAATTCTCGAAATTTGCACACTTTTGAATCCACAAAAATGACTCAAGTCAGATATAATAATTTCATATTTACAGCGTGTGGTCCACACCACATTGTTTCCTAAGGTCGAGATCTGAAGACCTTTCTCAGCCTTGAGGTGCACTGCAGGATACAAGAAAGCCACAGAAATTGGAAACTGCCTGACCTGGCTGCTGTAAAGAATGCCCAACATGTAAAAATAGCAGAGTCTTCGCAACTCACTCAAACGAGCCCAGATCCAGATTTTATCTCTTGCAATCCAGCCTTTTCCAGCTCAGCAGCTGAGAAAGTGCCAATTGCACAGTTTAAAGGCCCCACTGGCGCGAGCATGATAGATAGTTTAAAAATGAGGACGTGTGTTAAAAAAAAACCCAGCAGCTGTCAGGCAGCGAGAGGCCAAGCTAGCATGACAGTGTTTCTAGCAAAGGGAAGAGACAGCCTCACAACTGGAGTGTTGCGGTCTCTGTTTCTTATACAGCTGCACTACTCCAGAGACAGTGCTGCAATCTCCTCTACACAGCTCTAGTCAATGATCATGCTGTTACACAAGACCTACACTCTAGGGCCATGGCACAGATATTACTGAGACAGTGGCACAATGAAGCACAGGTCAATTTGCTGATCTTAATGCATGACATTTTCTATCTAGTCATCTATCCTAATACCCTGCTATTGTTCATCTCAGCTTTCTGGGGAAAACTATACTGTGGCATCAAGAAAGGTGACTCCTATTGTACTGGCCTTGAACATATGTCAAAATGTAAGGCATGTACTTTACTGTATACCCAATAACACTCACAGCTTTGTTCTACTGGTGTGTGGTTTCTGGAAGTGCTTGACCCATTATTTGATCAGTGTCCCAAACATTCAGTCTAGACAGGAGGGTTACCCAGAAGCAGACACGAAGAAAGCACACTGACAGATCACTATGTGTCTCTGACACACCAAAGGAAATCAATCGCTCAGTAATTAAAACTTTTATCAAGCACTCTCTGGAATCATTGAGGGCTACCGCTCCATGTTCTTGCCAGTAGAAATCTACCAGCCTAGATGATGGAGAGACTTCAAAAAGGTAGCAAGGAAAAAGTTTTTAAGTAGACCATTAGACTGGAACAAGTAAAGGTTTTATTCCAAGCTGAAAAAAGAAGAAAAGAAACACAACGTTTAGGCTGCAGAGCCTTCTTCAGGTGAGATTTCTATTGGTTCCACTATAGAACGTCATCCGACTAAAGCACAAAGCAGTACAATGATTAGGTTTACCTGAACTTAAAGAAAGTGCACAGGTGTAACATTGGTGAAAAACTGCACAATGGCTCTTAAAATGAGTGCCTGGACAAGAAAAGGCATTGATCATTGTAGGTATCATCCGATTATGGAAATTCATTCTTTTGGAATTTGTTTTTTTATTACTTTCTGTTAAAACGAGGGTCAAGGGCGCCTTGTGCATAAGAGCCTGTCGGAAAGCAAGGTGATGACTGGAGGAAGGGATGGAAACTCTTCTCACAGAGGAGCAGCACTGCATGCGTTTGGGTGGCGGTGCTTGAAAGACAGCCTTATCAGACACTTAATGAGCGTTCCCTCAGCTTCCTTCGTGGAACTTGTGAGGCAAACCAGGTATTAATCTTCCAACAGTCACAGGCACACCGGCACACCCACACTCCTTGGACACAAGGCCCTGGGGGACATCGGGGACTGATGAGTGAGTGTGTGTCAGTGATGAATGGAGGTGTTGTTAAAATCTTTTTAATAACCTTTTGAGAGAGTCCTCTGGAGTTAAATCGCATGTACATACCTGCAAATGAGAATCTTACAGAAGGAGTTATTAGAGTGCGGTTGACTACACTTTCCCAGGTATATAACCCATTTCCCACTAGAGAACCGGGGAACAGACCCAGGATTCGTAGGCCAACATTATCTGTCTGCTCGTGCGGCTTATGAATGGCTTCATTTGTTATCTGTTTTCCTAATGCTGTATTATTCAGACATAGCCCCTTTGGCTGTGTTGCAAGGGGTTACCTGTCCATCAGGTTGTTCCGAATCAATGGAGGTGATGTGTGAAGCTGACGGGCAAGCCAAATATGAGACCACAAGGCGAAACTGTTGTCTGATAACAATCACTGTCCAGGGATGATTCAAATGATGGAAGTCATCAAAGAAGTGCACAGAACTGGTCAAGGCAACAGATTTCTCAACTGAATATGTATCCTGCACTGCTGCTTCTCAGCAAGCAGTTTCTCCCACAGTGTGATCCCTGGGTAGTTGCAGTCTGTGAGACGTTTTACAGACAGGCTTCATCTGGGATTTTGGCAGATGTGACGGTAGCGAAATAAGTTTGAAAACAGTGGTGGGGCGAGGGACTTCTATGTGATGACATGATTAAAAGAAAAGTGCAATGTTTTTTTTTTTCTCAATATCCCAACGGAGTTGTCACCAAATAGTGGAGTGCATCTCTCTCACGCTTTCCCACAGAATCTCAGCCTGGTGTTAATCTGAAGTTGCAGCCTCTCTCTCTCCCAGGAGGTGTAAATTGATGAGTCGATTGGCACCTTTGCCACTTCCTTGATGCTTGATGCGCTGCCTTGGCTGTTACTGGATTTCCACTTCATGACAAAGTCTTACTGAACCATAACTGCATTCTAAACAACAGATTGGCTTATCGGAAACCCAAACACCTCTGAGCTCACTCCTTATTGCTTAATTGATTCCTTTTGCTTCATAAGAGTCTTCAGCCATAGCTCTTAAGGCCAGCTTTGAAAATGTCTGCAGAATAACTTGATCGCAAAAAGGTCTGCAGAATACTAAAACATAACCAGAAAGCAAACATTTGGATCACCACTGGAGAAGGAGATGACAGGCATTCATTACCAAGCAAGCCAAAATTAGTTTGCATGAGGTTTTGCTCGGAAGCAGAACAATTGGATCAATAAGGTGTAGGAAAGGCATCAAAACTGCCAGGTCAGCACTTCTAGCCCTGCCTTCCACACCTAACCTAGCCAGTCCCAGGCACGCTGGCAATACGTTGATGTGGATCCAGGGAGCAGAGCTTGAAACAGCCACAATGCCCTCAGGACATATCACGCCGGTCCTGCCCCTGAAGCCAGGCTCTAATGAAAGCCAGCCAGGGGTGTGCGTGCTGGGTGAGAGAGCAGCTGTGCCCCCATTGTCTTCCTGCCCCTATTGTCTGCACAGCAGCGGCCCAAAGATCATTAATAAACATCCGGGGAAGGACCACGAGGGATCCCGCAGCTGTGACTGCCCACCAATTACTCCCGAACAATGCCAGTTTGGAAACAGAAAAAATCTGGTCGTGCTCTATATGGGAAAAAAAAAAAGACAGAGACAGAAAAAGTAGTCTGAGGCTAGATTTATGTGGCAGCCAAGAAGTAATTAGCACTGCTCTGCAAGAATGCTAAAACTTAACCATTGCTGTGGGGTCTCAGCACTAGGAGCTGTGGGCCAGGAGGCACCTACAGTACTGACAAGAATTTCCAAGCATAAAGAGGAAAGCAGGCCTGAAGATTCAAGTTAAAAGATCGATATTTTTGACTGATATTTTGTTTTTGTTGTTATTATTTTTAGAGCTAAGGGACTGGTATTCTGTGAACTGCCTGTAGTCAGATGTAATAGTTTAAAAAATGGCACTGTGGCTAAAGGGGTGAGAGATGTTATGTGAGATGATGGGACCTTGTGATTAGCCGTTTATGGCTGGAGGTAGTCACTTAAGTGGTTAAATAACAAGAGCAGGAAATCAGGACATTCATCAATCTCACATGAATTCTGCACCTTCAACTCTGGAGAGCAAAAATAATGCTGTAGAGCAGCTTTTTGCCTAAGCTTCATTGTAGCTGAAAGTGCTCTGGGTCTGGGTGCCAGTGGGGTTTGATCAGTTACAAATGTTTGTAGCAGACATGACAATTCAAGCAGCAGATATAAATACACAAAGTAGCAACAAAGCAAAACCCCATAATATCTCTTCCTACTCTGTCTAAGTTCTTAGTTACAGCACAACACCTGTCTCCCAGTTCAGTTGGAAAACTGAGCAAGGACCACAGATCAGGTCCTGAAAATCACTTAGAAGCGGCTGTGAAGTTTATTCTTTTATTTGAGAAAAAGCGTGCCAGTGAGGTCTGTCTACTTACTGTCCCTGTACAAACTATTCAATCTGTACCAGCAGTGCAGATTGAAAAAGAGCAGGAAGGATGGAGTGGAGTGAGGCTGTTAAAATTCTCAGCTCACTAAAGTGTGGCAATGCAGTGGATGTGTTCACAGTCCCAAGTGAAAAAGTTGTGCATTCGCTCACCACAGCACTCGCACTTCCTGAAATAACACATGGGACACCTGGTCTGCAGTGTAATGTTCACATGGGATCTGGGCAACTGAGACATCATATACTGTATGTCACATATGCGGTCAGATCTTAGGCTATAGCCACTATGTCAGGTGTAGCTAAAAGTGCACAATAAACAAGTGCTTGCCAAGGGGATACTCCTACAGAGGTGCTTTGTTTAATGAGATGAGTGCAGAGGTTGGTTAAATGGCAGGCTGCAGGTCTGGCCAAAAAACCAAGAGCATCCATGCTCAGAGACCTGTCCACATCAGGGACTGAATCCCATTAGCCAAAGGCTATGTTCACTAATCCAAAGGGACCACCCCATCTGAGAGCAACCAGGAAGAAGGGCACTCCTAGCATCACAGAGACCACAGAAAAAAGAATGGGTGTCTGTGTGGGTGAAAGTAACTTATCTAAGGTTGCTGTGTAGGTAACAGGGAGTTGACAGAAGAGCTGTGAGTCCAAAGACAATCCCGCATTCCCTTCCTTTACTTATTTTTGTATGCAGTTAGTCTGTGCACAACTGGTAATCACCTTATTTATTGAATGCACACAGGAAAAACGGCACTCAGCAGCCACAGCAGTGAGCAGTCCAAGTGCTAACCAGCCTTAAGCAAGAGAGTCCGAAGTCTCTTTTTTAGGACAACTCCAGTGTCCCAGATCCCAGTTAAATAAGGGATCAGCAGCGAGTCTGTAAAGTCAAAGATGTGGCCATTGCCAGCCCTGCTGAAACCTGAGTCACAGATCCGAGAAACTCCTCCGAACTATCCAGTCATAACTGTAGAAGCAAGCAACAGCAGGATAGGTTTACAGAAAGAAAGAAGAAAAGGAAAGACAAGAGTCCTTTAACCTTAGAGACAGGTGAGCCAGCTCTCCACAGGAATATTTCTGCTGTATGCCTAGTGGGATTCAAAAGCAAGATTCTAGTCAGATCAGTGCAGATGAAAAAGAGGTGGTGAGCTGCCCCATCAGTCCATCCTTGTAGGATAAGAAAGACTGTTGTGGCCATCGGACAGCTTTAGTACAAATACTCAGGGGATGGGCTGCAGCATGAGACTTCCCCAATGAGGAGCCCTTAATTTGAATATTGAATACATTTTGCAACAAAATAAATATACCTGAGTGTAGCATTTGAAAGCAGTGCTCTACATTTTATAATAATATTGCAATTTTATTTATAAGCATTTTTCACAAAGCTCAAAGCATTACAATAGCACACGTATAATACACATAACAAAAGAAAACAGTGACCCAATAAAGCCAAGAGCAAAACTAAATTATATGTTAAAAGCTTTTGTGAAAAGACAGGCCTTTAAGCATGTAAGCAGTCATACAGTCTCATAATGGATTTGGGCACAGAGTTTCCCAGATGTGATGCAGCACAAAAGAATGAGTTGTGGATGTATTGTGCATATTCTGTCAAGGCTGGTCTTCCAGACAGTAAGAAGGCCTGAATCAGCCGATCTCAGTATTAAGTGCTGGGCCATATTCATAATAAACCCTTAAAGTAACTTGAAATTAGACCACTCAGTGTCTCATACGAGAGCAGGAAATCTTTAAACAACCCACTGATTTATGTAGGATGGGAGTTATATGATGATGCCGAGTAGTTTTAGTTAGCACATGAGCAACAGAATTTTGAAGATGCTGAAGCCTGTTCACTACCTTAGTACATACTTCAGTTATTATGAAATAAAGGCTATTTCATGTAATAGAGCCATTGTTTTAATTTGAGCAAAAGTTACACAGATGGAAGAACGATAACTTTGTGATGTTTTAAATTTGTGCTTCAAATGATAATGCAAGGTTAAAAGTAACACAGAGGCTCCTTACTTCAAATCAAGAGTTTTATTTCAGATCTGTTAACAGCACTAAAGTCACAGAGTTTATGTTGCCGATGTTGGGAACCTAATTTCAGTCCAGTTACAGTTTAGCCTGTTAAAGCTCTGTGGCATTGTCATCTTAATATCACACAGGCACTTCTGAAGTGTAAGATCCACAGCAACAGTGTCTGATTTATTTTCATATTCAACAGAGTATCTCAGTGTCATCAGTTTAGCAGTGAAGCTCAAATCCTCTATGCCAAATAATCTGGTCAAGGACAGCATGTAAATATTACAAGGTAATAGTCCCAGTGCAGAAGACTTACAGACATCCACAGAAATGGTACAGAAAGAAGTGGTTTAAAGCAAATACCCAGAACAAATCTCTTTTGTTGCTCTAGAGCTAAGGCCTTGTAGAGGGCTGTACTACACAATCACAATTACTGTGGGGAAACTATGTATTTCAGTATGAATTAAATGTGAAATCCAATTAGGTTTTATGAAGTTGTTCCACTTTCACAAATCTCCATGCTTGTCTGTAAGAAAAATATTACTGCAAATCTTCTCCAAAAGGAAAGCTTTCATATTACACAGACACAAGTGATCACAAACCACCAATATCAGTGAGGCTAATTAACTTGTAAACAAAGCCAAAAGTCAGACAAATGTTTGTTCAAAAGATCCTATCATCTGCTTTGCACAAATAACATTTTATTCACAGCTGTCACAGAGTAACAGACTTTTTTTCTCTCTACATGTCTATTACAAAGCCCACCAATAAAACAAAACATTTTCAGTAAAATATCTCACCTTGCAAAAATGTTGTCCCAGAGCAGAGCTCCAATTCATTGCAATCAATGACAAAGTGATTTTCTCCACTGGCTTGGTTCAAAGGGCAACTTTTGTGGCCTGTTACATTCAGGATAATGCCTCTATTAGTTTTGTACTTCACAGTCTGGGTGCAAACAAAAAGATTTCAGGCATTCTATTGTGTTGAGGTCGAATAGGGTTCTAGAAACACCAAACTGAATTCCATTAGTTTCAGGTGTGTTGCATTCTGGGACCTGTAGGTCTGTAGTTGCCAATTAAAGAGGCAGTAGAGGTAGAATTCACTTGCATATGCAATTGTAAAATTAATCACTAAACGTCAGTGAACTAAGAGCAAAACATAATGAATGTCATAATGCATAATGTATGAAACTCTCAAAATTAAGGTAGCATAAGCTGCGCTGTAAAGGAGGCGAAACTTAAAAATGCAGTACCTATAGACACTCACTGTGGCTTCATTTTTTTTTCCTACATCATAATACAGTTTCTCTCAGCATTTAAATGTAATTTCCTTATTAAGTTGTCTTTCATTTTACTCTTTTAAAAGCAATTCATTGCTTTACAGTACTCTTGCACACAGCTCAGAAATCATTCAGCCAGCGCTGTCAGTATCTAATATCTAAATAATATGAATGACATATACTGTACATGTTCCTCTGGTTTCTAATTGGCTAAAAAGCTGTACTTTTAACAAGGCTAACATTTCTTGCTAGATCTTTAAATTAATACAAATGTTTAATTGGCATACAGTACGCTTCAGGTTCTGAAGGGAGGTTTGTCATTAGCACACACACAGCCGCATGTATACAGTGTCAGAGAGGCAAGGGGAAATCCTGGAAG
Source organism: Atractosteus spatula (assembly GCF_055471065.1). Lineage (NCBI taxonomy): Eukaryota > Metazoa > Chordata > Actinopteri > Semionotiformes > Lepisosteidae > Atractosteus > Atractosteus spatula. Next base: position 6,444,960 of record NC_142724.1, read on the forward strand.
GTCCAGAAAGGTATCCTGTGAAGAGACATTCTGTAGGAGCTGAAGTTGTCACACATAAGAAACACCCAAAGAAAACGCAAAGAAACTGTCGGATCAGAACAGATCATCAAATAACGGTTAAAAAACTTTTGACCACAAAATGCACAACTGATAGATAGAAAATAAAGGACCATTACCACTTTAAACATCATCGCGCAAACCCCAAACCACTCCAATTAAAGCAACCAAGCTTTCCTGGCAATTAAAAAACTACAAAGCTTGGCAATTTTTTTTCTTTCTCCTCATCAAATTATATGTGCTTTTTTTTCCTCTCCCTCCCTCCCCTATTTCCAGGAGGAAAACATGTTTTCCGAAGCCTTTTTTTTTTGTAAAGGTTAAAAAAAAAGCCTGATTGCGTAGTTTGGCAGGTAGAAGGCTGTGAGTGCAGGCTGTCAGACGGAGCTCCTGATTACCCAGCACCATTCATCAAAGTGTCACCCCCCTGACAGCCGCTAATAAATATACTGCCACAGACCCCGCTCGCACCTGGCAGCCGCCGCACTGCGCAGCAACACAACGTAAACCTCATTTGCTAATTGCTGCTTTCCCCATCAATTCTACTCCTGTCTTGTTCGGTGTCAACAAGAACTAAAAAAAGCCCGAGAAACATGTTAAGATTGCTGTGGATCACCTTTTTGTTTCTCCTTTTTTTTCTTCTCCCACATGCTCTCTGGTGTTTGCTGTAGTTTTACCTCACAGTGCTAACTTAATACACTGAGTAGCCTACAAGTACTCCTGAAGCCCGGCTTTACAATCAGAGATCCAATAAGATCAATCGTGCTGAAGTCTTAATGAACCCTGTGTCTTATTTTTACTGCATGATCTCAATATGTTTTTGTTTCTTTAACAGACCATCGCATTTAGCTGTGGTTGCATTAGCTCTTTTAACATTACAATAGTAACTAAGGTCAAGCTCAGTATAACCTTCGTGATCACAAACTAGGGCAGAGTACAAGGCAACTGACTTCTAGGTTCCTCACATGCCATTTTGTGCCCTGGACTGAAATGCTCAGAGGTTAATCTTCATGCTTCATGTCTACTGGAACGTCAGCGTGACTTGTCTCACGTTAACACAACTCGTGCAGCCAGCTGTGTGGGCAAACACCGCTGCTAACTCGGTGTGGTTGAACTTTGCAATCTGCAAGTTATTCCTTTAAGATAAATACCTATGTGTTTACTGATCAACTGCTTGGTGCATGATGCGCTCCATACTGCCCTTTCCATTGATGCAACATACTACAGAACTACAGGTTCACAGTCGCAGCTTCTTTTCTGCTTACCCTTATGGTTATTACTTTGGACTTGCTGGTGAAACTTTAAGGTCTAGATAGTTTGGGTAGATAAGTCAGCCCTATTGCTTTCCGTGATAATTATCTCAGTTCTGTAACTCGCATTTCCCACTTTATTTTGTTTATTGAATTGCATTTTAATACACAGAAATCAACTATTTTATGGAAGCAGCCCTCATATGACACTCTAAACTATTTGCACTGCATAATGTAAAATTGATTTTCCTCTGGTTTTGGCCACTTCATGCAAAAAGTCTACCCTTTACCAAAGTCTGCCTTTTGTATTCCAGTACAGTCAGTCCCGTACAGTACACAGAAAGATGAATTGTGCCATTAACGCCTCAGCCTCAGCCCTAGGACATTTCCAGTAGCGAGCATGTTGAGCCCATGCTCGTCTTGTCCTGCTCCAGTCTGTTTGTTGCTGGCTGCACTGGTGCCAGGCCAGGACTTGCTGTGCCAGCAGATGGTGTGGTGCAGGCTCCCCTAGTCGAGTCAGCACAGCCGGCCGCCCAGGCGGAGGGGGACGGGCGCTCGGGATGGCATCCAGCATCTGCTCTCACAGTCGGCCAGTGCCACCCACTGCCACCCACAGATTCGGACACAGGCCTCCCCGCCAATCCTCCATTTGAGGAAACTGATCCCTTGAAACAGCTTGCTCTCAGCAAAAAAAAGAAAAAAAAAGCTTGTGGGATAAATTAACTATCGCTTCCCTTCATAACTATGTTATGAAGCTGTCCTGAATTACAAACTTTTCAAAAAGTGCTGAGTAAATAGAGTATAAAATAATGAACACATTTAAAATAAATAGGTTCTGTAAAGAACTTTTACCTCATTAGCAACAACAATTATGTATTGTTTCAAAGGATTCCGTAGAGCTTCATATATAGGAGGGGACCCACTTCCTCCATTGCTGAGGTACAGCATCTACTTGAGTGATGGGCATCCTTCAGTCTGTACCAGCAGTCCCATTGCACTGCAGATCAGATGGCAAAATGAGAAATCAGTGAAATTAAGGGGGACACTCAGGCAGGCCAGACTGAAGAAATCTGACGTGGAATTAAGCCAGAAAACCATGGTTAGCGTTCCTGCTTTTACAGTGCCATGGGATTTTTCAATGACCAAGGACCTTGGCTTAACATCTGAATGACAGCACCTCCCATCTTACAGCATCCCCTGTCGTCACACTGGGACATAGGACTGTAAATTGTTGTCCAAAGGGAAGACTACTACTACCAACACCATATAGAGAGGCGACCAAGTTTTCCTTTGCCACTTGCAATCCCAGTACTGATCACGTGAACTCCTGAGATCCTGAGATCAAATAAGATCATCGTACAGGGTGGTGAAGTTAGCGTTCTACTCCGTTACTACTTTCATTGCCAGAAATATCCTGCAGCACAACTGAAGCATCGTCCTGCTTTCACCAAGTCTTGCTTTGGTTTATGACCATTGCCTTTAGCAAGCCACAGCATAATGGTTCTGTCTTTTTCAGTTCTGTTTCATTGGGTTTTACATACTGTATTTATTCCAAGCAGCTCCGTATTTCTGACTTGCCTTCAGTGTAAAAAAGGACCAGCATTTCTAACTTCTCTTTTTTTCCTTTTAAACCTCTGCACTTTTCTGTCAAATGTGTCTACTGTCTTTCTGTGGCATTCACTACTATATTACGGTCTACTGGTAGACCATTACAAAGTTTTAGTTTATTTTCTTGTGAAGCGTACTTTACTGGGAATTTGGACTAGCTTTGAATACCAGATCCAGCCACTGTCTGATATTCGCGGACACTGAGACTTCAAAGGGCTGCTGTGCTGTTCAACCTCTCATCTTCGATGTGTCAAATGTAAAGCTGTTAATTAGGGCCAGGTGATTAATGGAGAAGAGGCTGAGAAGCGCTGTGTTTTTGAGGGCGTCCCCTCCCCTGCCTGATTCTCGGGCTTGCTCCTAGACAGCCAAGCCGGGCCTGATGAGCGGAGTTTGAAATATTACATCAAGGCAGGACATGGCAGCATTGCGGGCCTCAGCTTTTGCGAGGTGTCAAGTGGAGGGGAGGGAGAGCGTTATAAATCATCCATTGCCATTCAGACTATCAGTCTCAGATCCTGGGTGTTGGAGACACCTTACCAGTGATATAATTAAGAGATTAGCATCAGCTCCAGCGAGCTAACATAACTCCCGCACAGATGATCATGGATGACTGTAAGTCCCATAATCCAAGTCACTTTGTTTTCATGTGTGACATCTACAAATTTGCACACAGGCTTATAAATCTGCAGCTTTAATGCATGTCTCTGTTTTCATAAAGTGCCTGTCTTTTGGAATGTAGTGCCTTTACCAGGGATGCACACTGTAATAGTGCTTTCATGAACACCAACATCATTTTAAAAAATGGCAGAGATACAGTATGTACTATATAAGTAATATAAACTCCCCTGCTAGTACAGCTGAGCTCAAGTCTTATCTTAAAGGGCAAAGGTCGTGCTCGAAGGATTCATTAATTCCTTGACATCACTTATGGTGCACATTATCGGCCACATTAGGTTAAAAGTTTTTCTGGTTTACATATTAAACAGACCTCCAATAAATATCTGACCACATTTTGTTCACCTAGCCAGTTCTCAGAAATATCCAGAACTCCAGAGAAATAAAAAATAATAAATAAGGCTAAATAAAACTAAAATGGAATTAAATCCAAACTTCTTTTAAACATGATTCTTTCATATAGTTGCAGCTTTCAAAACAAATCTCAAAGACAGGATATCAAGCGCTGATCTAGTCTCATATTTTCGCATAACCCAGGAGCAGACGGCAGCAATAAATGTTATTTAGCGATCCATATTAATTTCAGCACCGGGACGTCCTGTGTGTCTTATGACAAAGCAGTTACACAAAATCATTGTGACCTCATTACAGAAAGGGTGGCTTGGGAGCTCCTGTAACGATTAGACTTCACTGTCTGCTCATGCTGCTGAGACCTGTCCTCTTGTGGAACCAGCGTCCTGAACTGGAACAGCCTGTGCAGGAACAGCCAGGCATCAGGGGAAAAACAAATTCCTTAGGTTCTCGATCTGCCAAAGAGCAAAAAATACAGTACAAGGAAAAAACTCTCCCATTCTCAATAAGACCTCTACTAGCTAAATGAACAGATTATTATTATTATTTTGTATTTGAGACAGAACTTAGTCATGTTTCATGGACAAGATAAACTATGAGGTGTACAGTTCCTCTACGAAATGCTTAGTCTATCCCAAAAAATATACATATCCCCACTGGCAGTAATACAGTTCCAATTGAGCACAATTTCCATTATCCAAAGCCATGGATAAGTTTTTTGTTTTCTGGCCAGCAGCACAGTAATGTATAGTGCTTTGGTAGTGTATGATCTAAGGGTTACAAGTTTAAAGGAGCCGGGCAGAAGAAAGCCAAGGTTTGGTTCAGCCCTGTAGTTAGGAGACTGGGAGGTTTTAAGGCCTTTTTCCAGCAAAGGCCCTGAAAGGCTATGCAAATGAAGCTGTTGGGTAAAAGACAAGCAAGGTTGCATGCCTCTTAGAGGGCAGCAGTGGGAGGTGGGGTGGTTTGTGTGGTGGACTGAAAGGCCTCTCTCGGCTACGGTGCTTGGGCACAGGCCGGATGCTGAGCTTTCAGCCAGCTTGGAAAGACGAACGGCTGTCCTCGATGCCTGCGTGTTATTGAAATGTAAGAAGTCGCATTGTGACAAATGTCCCTCCAGGGATACAGCGTGTAAACACGAATCATTTGGCAGATGCATGCAGAGTAAATTGGCAGCGTATTCCCCCCGGTGAAGCGACGTACGCCATTATCAGGATTGAGACTAATCGCATGTCGTGTCCCATATGATGAGCAATTAATTTATAGAGAATCAAACAGCAATGCAGGCAGAGTGATGTGGGAGTGCCAAATCAGAGGTTAATTTTTTATTTATTTAATTCTGTTACCTTTAATTTCACCTTGTTTTCAGAGAGGGGGTAGAGGGCACCTTTGCCTTTAGAAACTCTCTACTGCAGCTCAGTCAAGCCTGCCTGGAAAAGGGATTAAAAGAGACAAGTGAAAAAGCAGACTTTGGAGGAGAGTGGCGTGGAAGGATATACAGTAGTTGAGCTGTGGCTTAAATGACGTGATATTATAATGGCTGCAGTATCAGTTTTATATCAAGACATCCTTTTCCACATTCAGCACCATCTGCCTCAGAAACAGGTTTTGAGAATTGTAGAAACGAAGGTGTGTATTTAAGTCTCCACTAGATTTTTATGTGGTTGAAATGATACATAAAGACTTGCGTCTTTAGTATGTCATGTAATATGTACAAAGAAAGTATAAATGCCCAGGATCAGGCATGGGGTTGTCCCTGACATTACACTATTCTAAATATTTGTTGAAGTATTTCTTGTTTCTGAATGATACATCTTCTAACTTTTTTGCACATTCATATATCTTAGCAAGTGGGAAATAAAAGGCCCAATTTTCCCATTTGGGAAAACAGTTAACCCTCTCGTACATTAATTGTGGAATGTGGGGAAGTTTCCCCACAGTTTTTGAAGACAGAACTTAAAAACAAAGATGTTCTAAGGTATTAACTAATTTAGGATAAAGGGTGCTAACAATTGTCTACAAAAGTATGTTAAATATGATTGTAGTCACTAGTAATTTCCCATTTTCAATATAATTACAATTTAAATACCTTATAATTAACGACACTGTTAGAAAAAAATTGTTTTATACTGACGTTAAAAAATGAGGCCTATCCTAATCTCTTTATGGTGGTACTCTGAAAGAAAGGGTGAGTGTAAAAGGAAACAAGGATTTCCAGGTATTCACTGCACAAATTAATTGCATGCTTTCATGACATTTTAGATAAGAAGCATTATAAATGAATACGTAACACCGTCTAAAATATGAAACATCAGAGACCTCAAAACTTACTCAAGCTTCTTTCTGTTCTAGAGGAAAAACACAATTTTTTACCCTTCTTTAAATGTATTAATTGAAATTAATTTTCTTGGGAATTCCTCAGAGACTAAAGCTTGTACTTTCAGGCAGATCGAGGAAAAGAGTGGCTGAGCAGGATGCCATCAATCATTGTGTCAAAGCACAATAAAACAGAGTGCACAGTTACGAATAATCACAGAAAAATCTATCACACAGACCAGATAGGAAAATCCAAGTGAAGTTAGCAACATACTATAGCAGCCAATGTTGTTAACCTCAGTACTGCTAAGCAAAATAAGGTGTAACTGATTGAATCTACAGCTAAAAGAGCCATTTCATATTTGCATAACACTTATAATCAGCATCTCTATGGAAATCATTTGGTACCTAAATAAGGAGTCTCCAGCAGTGGATTCCTTGAAGGGGTTTTCATACACTCACCAAGAACAGGAGTAGCCAACAACAGCTTTTCTATCTTCCCAAAACATAAATTACTTAATCGATTGATTGCTTTACTGGCACAGATGGTTAACAACACTTCAGTTCTTAAGACTTGGAATGAAATTGAACCAAAAAAAGCAAACGTCCTCGCGTTGTCCTAGACTAGACTTTCCCAGTCTGGGTCTCCTGGTTTTCTTTCCAGCTTAAGACCATCTTTATTTGGACTCTTATTTTGGTTGGTTTTTACTAATCATTTCAAGCTCAAAAATGTGCTGGTTTCAACTTAATTAAATGATTTAATAGTTATCTTCAGAGCCCTAACAATTTAAGCTGGAAACAATTGACCATTCATAATAATCACACCCATACACCTTATTCATTCAATTAAGAGTGTGGCTGAGTAGCGAAGAGCTCTGCCGGATCAAAAAGACACAGGCACCCAGATCACAAGGAACAGGAGTAGAGATTGCCCAACCTAGACAGTATGAGAAAACTGCTGGCGTTTTTAGAGGAACTAACATTTTCCAGATTATCACCGAGAGGTACAATTCAAGGATGGGAGAAGTGATGGAGAAAGTGTTAATCAAATGCAGTGATTGCTTCCTAAATATTTTATGATGGACAGTCCCAGAAGGTCCCTGCAGTAGCAACTAACTCAAAAGAACTGAGCTAATCTCTAGCCTGAAGGTAACATAATTATCATCTGTTACTCCAGCTTTTAGTGGATCCAGCATATTTATTCTACTCGTACCATCCTTCTAGCTCTGTTTCAACTAAAATCTTCATATATTACCAATCAATCTATTCCGGCATTCCTGAAATATGCCACCCCATTCTCAGAAATGTCCATGCCACTGCATTTTCAAGCTTAAAACACAGAATCCTCAACAGGGTGAGCTAGTCCCTGTCTTTTCTTTTCCTCCAAGGGCAAAACATGAAATGAGAAAATGTAAAAATGTAAATCACTCCTCCTCAGAACTTAGAAAACAAATAAAATGCAAATAAACAAAAGGCGCAAAGTTCTAATAAAAGCCGTCTCCCATCCAGTAGTGTTGTCTTACTGACCGCTAGCGCCAAGTAATAAAGACACAAACCTGACATTTCCCTATGCATAATTTACAAGTCAAAAGCCGAAAAACGCAGCATTTTCATAAAATACAATAAAGTTGTCCAATTTCTACAGCTGCGGGAGAGCCCTGTTCTCTGTCTGTCCTGATAAAACAATATGCATTATAAATGCGGTGGCTCACCAATTTAACTGCCTGAATTTCATGTGTAAATGAAAAGAGCCCAGATGCATTCATTTACCAAGCACAGAACAGAGAATGGCTCTAACGCGATTTGCAGAAAAAAATTCCCCTTTGCTGTATACAGTGTATTATAAACAAAAATATTTTGCAAAAACCTTTAAAGATTTTGCAAGTTTTAACTTGTTCATCTCTGTTGCACCATTCACAACAGTTACTGTTTTTAGGTTGTTAATTTTTCTAATGTTTCATTTATCAGGACACGAAAAAATTAAAGCTATTAAAAAATTAAAGCTATATGAACCAGACAAAGAAATGAAAACCCACCCAAATACAGGGGGAACATGCAAACTCCACACAAGCAGATGCTCAGGGCCAGAATTGAACCAAAAACCCTGAAGCTGTGTGGCAACAGGGCTAGCCACTCACCACTGTGCTGCCTTAATTAAGGATTTAATTAATGTCTTATCATTATAATGTTTCACATTAGTGGGCACTTTGTCACTTTGTGTCCTGAGGAGTTTAACATCCTGAATGCTCTCATTAATGACTCATTCCAAATTATCACATTACCATAATACAAGAAATGGAAGTCAATAAATGCAGCTTTATAATCTTACTAATTATTCATTTTAGACCAATATATCATTTTCTTTTATTTTTCCTATGGTTGTAAGAGAACACTTATGTAATAAGCAATATGAAACAGTTATGAAGTAAAGTATGCAAAGAAAACATCCTCTTCTGTTGTTGATTTTGTGGGGGGGGGGGTTCATGAATAGGTACCAATGCTGTTACTATTACTGATTAAGAAGAATTACTTGTGATGCTCCATTATTTGAATAACTATTAGAAACTATTGTATTCCTTTCCTTGGATATTGCACATTTTAAAAAGTACTCCTACATGTAATTGTAAATGTAACTAGAAAACTGCAAGCAGTTTTGAAGGCTTCAAAGCATGTCCCTATCCACCTGCATTAACAGAGCGAGGGCTCTGCAAATAAATCAAGGAAACTCGTAAAACTAGAAATCTAAGAAGTCTGTTTGCTGGCCAAACAGGTTTTGTTGAAGGCCAGTTAGCAGCAGAAGGTGTTTTCCTCCAGTGGAGTGATGAAGCATTATGGGCAAATTTGCCATCATTATAACATATGAGGCATAGGTATATAGAAAGTTCTAATGTCTGTCAAGTTCCAAGTTAATGGATGCAGCTGTACTTAAGGCAAGGAGTAGTTTGAGAGCAAATTGTGAATCAGGCATCCATCTTGGTTTGGAGCCCCATTTTAACATACTGTATGGTAATCATACTGCAACTAGATGGACGCCTTCCAAGGCTGGAGTTAATTGGCTAAACAATATTTGCACAGGCATGGCTTGTAGTTTGGGATGCACATTGACAGCAGAACTAAATGGTGGTCAGGAGGCCATCTTGTGTTTTTCGTAAGCCCTGTTGTTGTATTGAGTCATCACTAGAATTAAGCAGGGCACGTTTCACCAAGCAGTTGCTAACCCGGCGTGAGCGTATAAAGTATTAGTGCAGCCTTTGAGGTACAGCCTTTGAGGTAAAGCAGATCTGGGTGTGATGAAACCTGTCAGGTTTCAAGACAAATGGTGAAGAAGTTCCCAAGACGTTCATAGTTTGAAATTAGTGAGTAGAATGGTGATCAAGCAGCCACCCTGGTTTAACCAGGATACCCGTTAACTGTATTGTCACAGGAACGATACCTATGGTACCAAGTGTTGAACTCATTAACCACACAGTCCGTGAACAGGAGAAGTTTGCTTAAGGAGCTGCATTTCACAGAGCAGTTAATGACCTGGTGGGAAAATAATCACAGGAACCTGTGAGGAACAAAATCTGAAGCACCTTTGGCTGGTTCTGAAATTGGTTAGATTAAATGATCTGTTCTCACGGAACAAATAATATAACACCATTTTAAAACAATATGATGCCAACATGTACGTGAGTTTGCTTTAAAGTTTTCGCCAAGTACACAAGACATCTATGAGCGGAGGATTTAAATTTGCCTTTCCAAAACAATGGGGGAGGGGGGTCTGGGTTTCAGAAAAACTGCTAATTGCTACACCTGGGCTTTAGTCGTGAAATGCCTCAGCAGTCAATGGCCGCTAATATCATTAGTTAATCTGCTGCGCATTTGCCCTCTTGAAAAACTGCCCTCGAGATATCTCTCTTCAGGTTTCCACCTCTCCTCTGCTTAGATCACGTTTGTTGCTGTGAGGACTCTACATCTGGACTCCTCTGACAGGAAAGATTAATACCTCAGCCCCCCCTCCCCCCACCCCCGCAGCACCCTCTTCTACTGTACGGCCAAACCAAAAATAAGAGCCAGCCCATGTACTCCCCCCTGTCCACATACACACACACATACACACACTCCCTCCTCCCTCCCCCCACTTTAAATAGAATCTCCAGGCCACAGAAAAACAACTTTCTGCTGATGCTAGTTTTCTCCCCCCACCTTCTCTCTTCCTTTTTTATCTCCTACTTTATCACAAACCTTTGGTTACAGGAAGCTCGGATGAATCCAGTTTGAGAGCGTTTCTTCGGCACTCATACATATCTGGGTGAAATATCTAAACCAGGGGCGTCCATTCCCGATCCTTGAGAGCCCCAGTCCAGTAGGTATCAAAGGTCACCTCAAGATCGTTATTTGTAAAGGCTGGGAACACTTGTAAGTTATTGATCACCTAACCAGGTAATTACCATGTAATTTGCCTAATTATGACAACTGGTTGTTGAGGAATGATACCTTTTTTGCATAATCTCTAGATTTGTTAATATAACCAATTGCTTGCTTGATTCCTCATAATTAAATTGCTTTAGTTTTTAAAAATAGATCTAGAAATCCATCTATAAAACCTGCTGAACTGTGGCTTTCCACAACTCGAGGTTAACACCCCTTATTTAAGCATTATAATTCTTCCTACAGTACATCTATCCATCATCAGAATTCTGCTTATTTCTAGTACGGGTTGCGGTAACCCAGAGCCTGTCCTGAAAGCATATTGCCCAAGGCAGGGCTATTCCATGTATGGGACAATTTTAAAACATCAATGAACCCAACCAGCATGTCTATAGGAGATGGGAGGAAACTGGAGAACCCTGAGAAAAATCAGATGAACACAGGGCAAACAAGCACAATCTCCACACCAATCCAGATCCCCAAGTGATGTAAGCAGCAGTGATCTCTGCCACACCACCATACCACACCTGTCATGACCATGACATATTGGCGATAGGGGAAGAAAATCATGAGACAATCTTAACAACACCACTGACTAATGATGGCTTGTATTGTATTGCTCAGCAGATATAAGTGATTTTATTTCACTAAGAGATAAGAACATAAGACATGTTACAAACAAGAGGCCATTCTACCCATCTAGCCCATTAAATATAATTATATATCCTAATATTTTGTTTGTTTCCAAATGTGCTGTGTCAACATAAACACTCGATTGCTGTTTCCAATTTCTTTTACATTTTTACATTTTTTACCAGTTATGGTTTACATTTTTACTACCCACATGTGAATCTCTGAACTGCTCTACATTAAATGACATCTGCCAAGTGTTAGACCATTCTGGAATTTTATCTTTTCAATTTCCATCTGCTGCTTCTACAGTGTTTACTAATCCTCTTTATCTGGTATCATGGGCAGAGTTCTCTGACCTGCTGCAGTATCTAGATCATTGATATAAATTAAGAAGAGCAGTGGGCCCAGTACAGATCTCTGAGGTACTCCACCACAATTTTAGCATTCACTCAATATCAGTAGTCTCTGTTTTCTATTATTCTTTATTAACCAATTCTTAATTTAAATGCATGTGTTTCCCTTAAAACTCAATTAGGAAGAGATGCTAAGAAGACAAAAGTATTTTAAAAATGTTAATAAAGATAACATTTCAGAGTTTAGACTTTCTATCTATGGGACTGACAATAATCCTTAGGTTTCCTGAAGACACAGACAGAGTTTAAGAGCTTTACTAGGCCTGAAAAGTCATAAATTGCAGTGCTGGTGAGGGGGTTGTCTTCCTCACAGCTCATGAGATTACCGGGGAAAGACAAATAATTAATTAAAAAATTACTAAAAATTACTCAAAAACGACTAATATCATTGCACATTCCACACAACAAAAATGAGCAAGGCAAGCAAACTACACGTATGCACTAGAACTGCACGATGAAATAGTAGAAATGATAGCAATGATCATGTCTATTGTAATCATATTGGTAAGAAGAGCTATAAATTATTCAGTTGATGCTTTCATCCAAATGGAGTGAGGTATGCCTTAACAGGTACTGCTATAGGGCCCTTTACAGGAGACTCCCTTTGTCAATCTCAGAGAAGAGACCACAGCAAGGTTCAATAACTGGAGTCAGCTGCAGAGCCAGGGACCAGAGATGAACCGTTTCCCTAACCTCTGCCTCACTGAGTGAGGACCTCACTGCACAAAGCAGTGGAAAATGAGAATGAAAACAGTCTGCACTTTGGAAAATGGCAATGTGGGCAAAGAGAAGAAAAGAGAAGTGAGACCTCCCAGTGACCAAGAGCCAAGAGCAGCAATTGAAATGACACGCTACTCAGGATTCTTATATCAGCAGACTAAAAGAGACATCAAAAAAGAAGCACTCCAAAAGAGGCATGACTTACAGAAAATAAGACACTGATGCTCAGCTCTTATTCCATATGGTTTGATCGTTTGAGTTTAGATTTTGTAAAACTCAGGATCATTTCTCTCTCCAAGTCTCCATATGTTCTGTTAGTAAGGATGCCAAAGTACACAGTCTGCCAGATATTGTTTTGAATAACTATTCACAGGGAAAAGGTGACATATGCGTGGTTTTTAATATTTTGAAAACTGAAAGCAGGCAAACAGTACATGCCAGTAGAACTGGGGGCACGCCATCCTCTTTATATTATTGTCATGGCTTAAGGTCATGTTTTGATGATGTTGCTCTGTAGTATCTTTCTGATAACACTATGGTGACATTTGCAGTTAACATGAATTTTGTAAATTTATCTGTAAAAACCGTTAAGATAAGACTCCTCTGAGACTAAATGTTTCTAGTCTGTTTGCTCTTCATTGGACACAAAAAGGTGGTTTAAGTGGACACACAAAAATGTTACAAAGATATAGAATGCCATGGGTGAATTTAAAGTTAGAAAACAATTAAAAATAATTAGTACTGCAATTTTGTAACACCAATAAATAGAAAGAAATAGAAAAGTATAATTATTGTATAAATCAGTTACTGTAAATGATGTCAGAGGACATGAAGCTCAATGGTTTTATAAGATTTTATCAAAGAGTTGAAGAATTTATCATGTCAAATGATGGTCTATAGAGTATTTAAAGAAGTCATCATATGAAATCATGCCAGAACATGTTTAATGTATAATTTTATATGTCCACTTTTAGATAAAGTGGGTGGTAATAAATTAGATGATGCTATGTCTCTTAGGTCTGCTTATTAATATTCACATAATTATACATATTGAAGAATATAATGACTGTATACAGTAGCATCTCAAAGCACTTTATAGTATGTGTAAAAAGCTGTTATAAGGGTAACAAATAACAAAATAAGCATACAAGGAACACACAAGCAGTTTGAAATGTAGTAAAGACACAGAAACTAATTAAATAAAAGCTGAAAAGAAAGGTTTGAGTCTAGATCTAAGTGCACTCGGAGTAGGTGAGTTTCTGATATACTTTGGGATTGAATTCGAGAGTTTTGGAGCATAGTAGTAGCAGGCCCCCTTCCCCCATAGAGCATATACCAGCCTGGGGACAAACAGGAGCCCAGAGTTCGACGAACAAAGATTACGAGGTGAGGAGAAGACAAGTAATAAGTCAATCAAGTACTGAGGTACTGTACCAAGCCATGTAGAGCCTTATAGGTGAGCTTGAGATTTTGAGTTGACTTGAAACCTGATGGGAAGCTAATACAAAGACCGGTGTAATGTGATTGCTTGCATGCGACGTGCTCAGGAGTTTGCTCAGTGTGTCTCTAGATACCCCACCGAGTAGGGTTTTGCAATAATCAATTCTAGAAAAGACAAATGTGTTGACCAGCTCTTCTGGTACAGTCAAAGACAACGTAAGACATAGTCTGGCGATATTTCTAGGATGGAAGAATGATGTTTTACAATATTCTGCACATTAGGGTCAAAAGTCAGGCCAGGATCAAATATCACCCCTAAATTCTTGAATTTGTATTGAAATTCCAGTACAATGCCATGCACAGATGTATGTGTAAGTAATGGGAGGTGCTGAGTAGCATGATTTCAGTCTTGTCACAGTTTAAGTGATGGAAGATTTGAGTCGTCCAGGTTTTTATATCAGAGACGCAAATAGAAAATGCAGCAACAGCTACTGTGCTTCAGTGTCAGGTTTAGTATGGACATAGATTTGTGTATCATCAGCACAGCAATGATCATTCAGACCATGTGCTGGTTTGCGAATGTGAATTTCAGGCAATTTGGGGGAAAAGACTGAAAGAAAGTCAGTAGAGGTCTTGAATATATAATACAAAGTGATGTATTCTAATCAAGATTTCCCCCATTCACAATTCAGTATCCCATTCTGGTCACTTTGCTTCTTTATTTCTGCTCTGCAAAGAGTGTCAAGACAAGAGAACCTAATCGTCCCAGCAGCGAGCCCATATAGACCAGACTGAAGGATTCTGTCTCTTTAATATGGACCAGAAAGAATTGAGCACCAAAGGCTCAAAAGCAAATTAAGTTCTTCTCGGTTCAGGGCTGAAAAACAGGGGCTATTTCAAAGTGCCAGGTATTGTAGGGATATGGAACTAACTTGCAAATCAAACAACAGGGGCTGATTCATCACTTTCCTTGCAGACTCTTAAGAAACCAGTTTGATGAGGCACCGGGATGACTAAGCTATTTAGGTCGATGGGGCAGATGACCTCCTTTCATGTTTCATATTTGTGTTTCATTTCTGTTTTAATTCCATATTCTACAAAGAGAGTGATCAGCAGTCAGAATGCTCCATTTTTTGCCTGTTTTTGTTTAAAGGGCCACTCACCAGAAGGAATGGTCTGCACCTGCTTTTGTCAAGTTGTTTACTTCAATTTGAAAAAGTCAGACAACAGTATTAAATTTCCTTCAGCATCATGCGTGTTGGCTCACATCCGCACAAATTAACAGCATCAGCACTTTAAAATGTAAATAACGTTGCAGTCCAATAATCCAAATCTCTTTTTTCCCCTTTTAAAAATATTTAACTAACACGCAGACAAAATGCAAAGACAGAAAACAAGGAGCATAACCCAATTTTGTGTCCTGTTTATATTTTCAGCTCATGGTGACAACTTTGTAAACAGCCCGTCCATTTTCTAATAAAATCACAGATCATTACGGTGACATCCTTTTTTTGAAAATCTTTAAATAACGCCTGAGGTTTAACACCCATTCCTCAACACCAGAAGATTCTAAAGAAGTCGGGATGGAATGAGGAACACTGAACATAATACAAGCCTGTTTAGAGATTCACTACTAAACAACATCAAAGAACACAAGTCCAGGTATAATAGTGGTGATCTAAGAGGACTAGCCACAGGGTGTCCATAAGGGAGAAACATGTTTGCCTGTGTATGGGCAAATATCCAAAGATAATGTCTTCCCTCCTACAGGTTATGCTCCATTCAGATTCAGGTTATTTCATTCATTTTAGGCAGAAACACAGACATACTGTATGCTTCTTTCTGAAAGCATTGCCTCATTTTTTATTGTTTATTTTTCACCTGGAATGACAGAAGAGTTGGACAAACAGCCCACAGTGCACAACAGAAAGAATCATTTTCTGTCATTCCCTCTCGAATTTTAAAATAGTTTTCTTGCGCCACCCTCGGAAAGCCCCTGGTTAACATACAGCTTGCATGTTTACAATGGTTCATAAAGCTGGGAAAGACCAGCTGATTTCTTAAATTAAAGCCCACACACAAAACACCTTTTTATTTGCTGGCTTATACTTGGAATTCACAGCCGCTTACAAAACTAGTAATCCAGTCTTTTTTCTATTTATGTGTGGAAAATTGTGTTTACACAGAATTTTAAAAACTATGATCACACAGAACAAAGCCCTTTCGTTTGGCAAAGGAACCACCTGATGAAGCCAGTCAGTCCAGTTCAACAAGAGCTGTACCTGCAGAAAGACTCTTTTCCACCACTGTTCAATGGAGAACTTGCTGTGAATATGTCCAAACATTGCTGTGACTCACAATTCTTAATGTCAGATATATGTGCATCCAAGGTGGGTTAAAATGCCAAATAATATATTTTCAGCAAAGTGATGTAAAATAAAAAGCACTGCTCTGTGATTAATGACCTGGGTGTTCGTCTCAGAGACAGTGGGAAGATGTACATGCAACAGCTTTATGAAATAAGAAACGAATACTACCTAATAACAAGGACAAGCTTTAACCTTTCAGAATTTTAGGAAGCACACTCATGGATTCCATTAAAAAAAAATTAGCATCCATTAAATTTGCTACACTAGTGCAGCATTCTTCTTTGTATCCCAGATCTCAAAAAAGTATTCACGCAAACAGTCAAGAACAACTACAATAAAAAATAACTGCTTTTGTTTTATAGAGTACTTGGTAGGTATCTTGAACTACTATGAAAATAAAATTAAATAGTAAAAAAAATGTTAGGTAGTAAATATTGATTAAAAGCAGTGGTTAATAAGCAGATTTTTATTCAAACTGTAAAACCGGTCACTTTCACTGAATCAGCTCCAAATGTGTTTAGACAAAGCCTTCCTTCATCTCAGTGCACATGAAGAGGAGAGCTGTCTGCCACAGCTTGTAGTCTGAGCCAGGGGACATACCCACACAACCAGCAATTTGGTCAAGCTCATCTCGTCTGAAAAACAAAGCACTGCACTGACAGACCTGATCATACTGTGCCGATTCATGGCGCGTGTTTGCACTGCTGCTGCAGCCAAGACAGCGCCTGATAAATGTGAGAACACTGTATTCTGACTCTATCGGTATAATTATTTAAGAGATTGACATCATGAAAATAACTGAAGACAAAATTACACCGTGTTCACATTCTCTGACCAATACCAAGGAACATCTTCAGTAAGTTTCCACTTAAATATTTCTAACTTCAAATATTCCATAGTTCATTCTTAAAGATGACTCTGAAACAGAAAAGAACATAGACTATTCTTCATCTCTGATTTTTGGTAAAAACACCAAAAATACTTTTGGTAGCCCCACACCAATAAAGGACCTCTTTCCTAGTTTTAATACTGCATTCCTCACAAAGCTGTTGTGCCTGGTCTGGTAAAGTCATCTGTTAAAAGCTTATCTTAGGCTGCATCCCCTGCTTTGAGCACTGTTTGATGTATATCAAAAAACTGACATTTGAGAGACAGAATGCTGCTACAAAAAATACATTAAAAATCTGCAACACCGCTATCAGCTTTTTATAAAGCAAGACTGCATCCTATGTATTAAATATTCCTGTGCAGGAAAAAGAGAGCCAGTAGCCAGTTCCTCTGTGTTCTCGAAGAAAAGGTGACAATTAACAAACAGGGTAATGCAAACAACCAGAGAGATATTGCACATCTGATCAAACAGAGCTCAATTAGGCAGTATTCTCCTACAGTAACTCTCCTTCTCAAACGGCACCTTGTGTCAGCATATTGCCTGTTGTGGTGCTGTGGTCCATTGCCATCCTGCGATAGCTATAAAACTAAGTACCAGAAGAGAAGCATCAACATTTTCAAACGCTGCGTCTTCTGCAGTCCTGAGAAGGTGTTGGAGAGGAGAGAACAGCTGTTTATAAGTTCAGCTTTGTCTTGTGCACTAGGGTTTCATTACTCCTAATTTCCTGCAGGTTACAGTTCACGTAATTTAGCACTCCAAAACAGCACACGTCAATAAACTCTGTCACTTTTATTTCTTTCACTTTGTAGACCCTGTAATTGCACACACACTACAAATGAATTATTAAACTGGAGCACACAGCACTCACACTTCAGTCTGCTGATGGTTTCTGTTGCCTTTACAATGTGTTTCAGCGCAGGTATGAGCGAGGGATGTGGCAGTATTGGGAGCAGTGATGAAATGCAGAACCAACTGATTTCAGACATCGCTGGTGCCTAGAGTAATCCATATAGAAATCAAGTACAAGATGCAAATGATGCAAAGGATGGTAAAGTGAATTTTGCTGTGAGACCTGATCAAAAACATGTGTAGCCTGACTGTCACATGAAATCTCCTTAACATGTAAACCGAACAGTGCTAATACATAATACCTTCAGATCCATTATAAGCTATTTTACATAACAGAAACACATGTGTGAATAACTTCTTATTTGAATTACTGAAATACTAAAATCATTACCTACATATGTTCTCACAAAAAAGTATACAGTATGTCTGTCCACAAAGACAATGGAGCAATTTTTTATTCATTTTATTTCCAACATTAAATTCTATATATTTTTAAGGCTTTATTCATTTTTTTTGTAAGAGGAAAGCTACATTTCATTGCCAATTATCGCACCGTATGTGCACAAGAGTTTGTGCATGGACATGGAATTCAAAGTAGAATATGTCTTATTCTGCATGTAATGAAATATTAAATTCTACCAATTAATATATGTTTTCATGTTTGTGCAATACTTTAAGTTGTGCATAATTTAAAAAAATAAATCTAGAGCTCTTCAGGCACAGAAACTAAGCTTAGGAATTACAAAGATTTAGGGTTAATTCAGTTCACTTTATCTGTGCAGTGCTTTCTATTAAACCTAAGGAATTACAAGGAATTAGGGTTAATTTGGTTCATTTTAACTGTGCTGTGCTTTCGCCACATTAAGAAATTTATTTAACAATGTACTAATTTTGTATGGCACAATTATTATTCTGTCAAATGTGAATGTCATTAGTTCTCCACAGAAAGCTATAGTATTCCTATTCGAAGGGTTTAATAGGGTGTTTAAAATATAAAAGCTTCTTTTACAGCTTTCCTCTGGAAGCTCTAAGAAAAAAAAAACACTTTCTTTTCATTTTCAGCATGCAAATCTGTAATGTCAAGTAACCTAAATGGTGCTGTTTTCCAGACGTGAACATTATTAAATACGTGTCTGAAACGTAAGAACAAATCTCTTAAATTATACTGCAAATCAAATCTCTTAAATTTATATTTTTGCATTTTTTTACTTCTATTTTGAATTCTCAACAAATATTAAGGATTTGGATTTTGAAATGTGCATATCTATTGCTTGTTATTTAAAAATCAGAAATGTGGAATTATTTTGCTAAAAGCCAGTAATAGTCTGAATTTTGCTTTCAAGAAAAAGAGCTGCTCTTGAATCTGTGTTTTTCTGTCCATTTAATACAGCCCTGAATGCATAATTAAAACCTTGTAAAAAATACTGGTTGGGGAAAAGTAGTTCAATTTTATTGGCAAAACAGAAATAAAATATCTGGCAAAACCATCAAAAAACAATTGGACAAATTGTACAATAGATTCAAATTTTGAAGATGACAATTCTTTCCCTTGCTGTCCAGACAACCATTTATGTTTGAAATGGAAATATTTCTGGTTTAATAATGATATTAGGATTAAATATTGAAGTAGCACAGGTTCTTAAAATACCAATAACAGACATTCATTTTGTTTTGAATTATGTAGTTGTATCTCTTTTTCCTGCAGTAGTTCATCACCATAATAAATTTCACTAATCCAGCCATAACAACTGCATGTTTGCTTTTAACTGTATTGCTATGAAGCACTCATCTCCTTACAATGCAATGTACTAATCCACTCAGCTGAATTGTTGGCACTTGAGTCCATATATCATGTCTTTCACATTTGTGATCAATCAAAATCAGTGGCTAATACTTTACAGGTTTAGCTACTATCAGAGGCGTTAACTTTAGTAACAAAGGACTTGTAGGACTTGTTACATGACTTGTAGTTAAATTAATTATTTATTCCAAATCCTTCATTTCATTTAATCCATCCAAAAATAATTTCTGAGAAAAAACATTAAAACATTATTAATAATCTTGATCTATTATTTTATGTTGTTTTACAGCACCTGGAAAAAAGTGTTGAGATTTAATAGAAAGTGCAAAATTTGATACCAGCTGCTCTAGGTCTACCTGGGCTTGTCCTAAAACAAAATAAGAAGAAAGGAATTAAACAAGAGATTTCAGATACACTGGGCTCAGTATTAGTGAAACAAAATGGAACTATATATATGTTTTAGCTTCTCTGAGATGAAAAATTATTTCATTGCAAGGAGTGGGACTTTACATGAACTTCATAGTTGTTTGCTTTTTCATGAATAAAACTTATGAGGGGTGATTTTGGCCTATAGTATGTGGTGCTAACAGCATTATGACTATGCTTTTGTCGATTTAATAAATCACTGCTGGAACTAAATGAAAAAAATAACCATTTTAATACCATTTCAATTGACTTTTTAATTTGGTGTTTAAAAAAGTAGGTTTTCTATTCTTCAAAGTATAGCTCTGGAATAAAGTACTAACAGGGTGTCTGTTGAAAGGAAATGGCATCCCTTAATATCATCTATGGGCATTGCATTTAGAACATATTGAACCGCTGAATAGTGCATTAGCCTGAAAAGACACAATCTGTTTTTTATTGCATTTTAAGGCCTTTCGTGTTGCATAAATGAGGCGCCTCTGAAGGACATATATTTTATTACTTTTATTGCAAACGTCAGAAATTAGCAAGGAACGATGAAAAATTAAATATATGTAAAATCTACAGAGAAAAATAGTTATGGTGTTCGAAAAAGGACCAATTTATCTTCGCCAAAAGAACAAACCTTCATTTTCTCCTCAAAAGCCATTTGTCTGAGAGGACCACATGTCATAAAAAATTCTGCAAATGCCTAGCTGCAAATGTTAGCATCCGCAATTTGAAATTTGACCCAAATATTAAAAGAAATGTTAAAAACTAGAAATGTCTAAAAAACCGAAATTATTCTGTTTGCTCCTAGCATTCCTTTTTGGTTTCAGCTAGGATTTCTTCAATGCCTATTGAAGAAAACTGTTTACAGAACAATCTTTCCTTTTTATACAACCACAGTACAACTTACAATCTACCAGCTTTCACAATGTTTTACATCAATAATTCTTAATTTTATTTACAGTAAGGCAAATCAGATTTTTCAATATACAAATGACCAGTATAAAGCATTAGCAAACTCCTAGCAATTTACCAACCTAATACAGCATCATAAAAACCATACCATTACACAGTAACAGCACTGCTAATTGAATGACAGTCAGTAACATAAGCTCCATAATCAAACCACAATTATTGACATGAAACTGCAATCTGTTTGAAAGTGGGGAAAAGTTTTGGCTTTGAAAATAACAGCTTGTGAAGGGAACAAATGAGTCAATTTTTTATATAATAAGCTTGTGCTCCTCTGTAAGTCAGACTTCTGAAAAGGACCCAAACCAGATGTTTCCGAAATAAAATAAGTAAATAAACTGCAAGAGTATTGCATTTCAGTTTTCCAAGGAAGAAAAAAAAAGTAGATTTTTTTTCTTGTCAGTAAAAGGCAAAAAGTCACTTCAGAAGTGTTGGGAGATACTTCTAGAAACACCTAGAAACACAGCTCAGTGTACGAAAACATACTGTACATACTATACTGGTGTGCTGATTTGTATTTCAGGCTCCTCGTATCTTTGTTCTCTCCAGAAAACAAAGTATCCTGCCTCATGGACTTTGTGATTGCAGCAGCATCTAATTTCGAAAACTTCTCAAACACCCTTACCTGGAGACTTAATATCTCTGCCACCAGCTACGCATACTGGGATAGCTACAAAATACAATCCGATTGATACTCTCTCCATTTTTAATCATGTATACTAACATGACCAAATTCCTTGCACTCTAATTTAAAAGGGTGTGATAGATATAGTACAATCAATTTAATAAGCCATTCGAGAAGAAATTAGCATGAAAAAAGAGTTAGGCTAAACAGGATACATTTTAATTAGATATTGATAGAATAGTATCGGCAGTCACCGACTGCCTCTTATACCATCGTGCACAATCTAATGTTGGCCAGCTATTTTTTCCATTGTCATTATTTTTAAAGTTTGTGTTTCTGTTTCAATCCCATGGAGAAATTCAATTCCTTAAACAATTCCATCCCAGGTGCTAGTCGCAGACTCAACACAATTAGCAGAGCTATCTAACGTAGCATCAACATTGTTAAAGATGTAACCATGGAAAACGCTGTGTGCCTTCAGACAGAAGGAAAGAAATATGTGCACATCACCAGGCGAATTCCCTGCAGCTTTACTGCGAAATTACCACTGTCCCCAACAATACTTTCTCTACGAAAGTGCAAAGAAAATCAAGCATTCGATTCAATGCAATAATATCTCAATACGGAAAGTATTATCAGGGAGAGCAAGCTCTCTTTACCCGGAGAAATTGTGCGTTTTTCATTTTCAGTTACACAATACCAAATGTTGACTTAAGTCTAAGTGTCTGTAAAATCAAAGAAAATATATTTATAGAGATAAATAATGACAGGGACACCAAAAATGACGATAAGTGTACTTCCAACATTTCGTCATGGGGCATTATAAATGAGAAATAAAGGATGCTGCATGCGATGTTACGCGGTGCTGAGAGAGGAGTCTAGCACAAGGCACAACTAACGAAACGAAGACAGAGCGCTACATAGCACACCAGCGCCCCCTTGTGTTCGAAGCAGAACAAAAACCGATGAAGGAGAGAAAAGTCAGGAAGAACAGAGAGAACCCCTCAGCTTCATGAGATAAATCGCAGGTCATACACAGACAGGGAAATGACTGAAAGTTGGGTGTTGGTGGCAGCAACTTTCCCTGATGCTCTCACACATGACTTAATTTATCATTGGAACCAAGTGTTCTTTTGGAAGTCTAACAGTCTTTTTTGTAAACTCTTGAAAAATGATGAATATCCTCGGGTTACTAATAACAAAAATAGAGTTATTCGAAGTCAGGCACTAATCAAGGCTCAGTGCACCAGTTTGATATACAGGTCACATCTTTATTTCTAACTAAGCTGACCATTCCCACTTCAGAACGTCCACTTGGGAGCTGAAGTACACTATAAAATCTGATCTGGGTAATACAAACTCACATAGCTGACAATAGAATCAAAGGCCATTTTCTTTTAGATTTCCATAATTCAGGTTTACTTTCTTTATGTACGAACATAAAGAGGGCGGATCATTTGCACAGAAATTGGCTTGAAAAGACTGGAAAATCCACAAAACAAACAGAAGCTACTGAGAAAACAAGTACAAGACCTGCACTTCACAAAGTGAAAAGAGCGAAGCAATTCAGAGAGGGCTTCCAGTCCTGTGGTGGTGGTGGTGTTGTTGTTTTCTGTTGGGTTTTCGTTTTCAACATAAAAAGAAAGAACTGACATGAAACAAAATATAATAATGTGCCTGCCTTTATCTTATATAAAAATGTGGGGGTTTTTTGCAATCTTGCACAAACTAATTTGGTACTTAGGGAGTTAACACACCTGCCACATTCCTGCTGACAAGCGAGATTTTTTTTTTGTTGTTGTCGATGTTTGTTGTTGTGGTTAAAACAGGAAAAAACCCAGACCTGAACGAAAGCGCTCCAGAGATCCCAAGCTGCTGCCAATAACCGGCAAGGCCTAACGTGAAAATGTTGACTGCAGTGTGATTGATGGTAGTTATTTGTGGCTTTGTAACCCCCCCTCCCACCAACACCACCACCACCTCTCCCCCCCCCCTCTTATTTTTTTCTCCTGAACTTCACACGTTTCCAACTTCAGATGTTGGAAGATGATTAATTTTGTGTAATATTGCATGAGCCGCTTTGTGTCTCAGAAATTCCTCTGGCATTTGGAAATACCTGACATGGAAATGTAGACTCTGCTGTCACCGGAGCATTCTTGCCTTGGTGGGTTATGTATTAATTAGGAGTCTTAAAAGCAGCTGCATCTTCTGTCCCCTCCAGTTGGAGCTGCAGTGTCCAACAATCAGGCGCAATTTGCGTCTAGTGAATATTCCTAACTTCCCTAAACCTGCCTCCCGAAACAAACCTAACTTCATTGTCAAATTTTTAAAAAAATGTTTTTTTTCCCCACATTTGCGATCCCTCCTGATACGGTTTCCAGATATGTGCCTTTTTTGCTTCTTTCATTTAACCTGCACCTGCTTTTAGGTGCTCCTGTATTTTACCTACTGTGGGATGAGTGGGGTGTGGCTGTTCACCTTTTTGCATTTAAAAGTATGTTTGAGGAGGGCATTTTTATGGAGATTGTTAATTTAGATTTGCTAGAAATAAAAAACACTTCTTTTAGAAAAAGGCCCAGACTCGCCCGGGAATTTTAGCGTCCCTTATAAGAATGTGAGAACTGAATAAAGATTAAATAGAGAGCAGGTCATTGCACAAAACATTGCAGAAGAATTGCCTCCTGTTTTCAGTTTTAAATGTACATCGCTGCGGTTTCTGCTGAATACCCTTTGGATCATGTTTCACTGTTGATCTTGAAAGTGGCCACTGGGTTTTCTTTGGCAATACCTTACAAGACTTAAATGACCTGACTCAGAACCCATCACAGTTCATATGTTCAAAGCTTAGATTCACTTTTTTATAGTCTGTCAGAGGAGGATGTCAATTTTAAGCTCTAGAATGATCTTATCGCTCTTTTCTGGACAGATTCAAAATATCCTTTTTGTAATGTGTTGACCAAAATGTATATATTGTTAGTGGGGTCTTGCTAATGCATTGTACATGTTTAACATATCATGATTTAAATTGTACACTTTAAACACCATATTCTAACATTGTCCTTTTTATGGTTTCAACATTTTACCATAGAAAGAAATGATGTGTCAGCATTGATACCAATGTATTTTCATACTATGAATACTATGGAAAATATTACATTAAAAGTAACAAATGATGTAGGCTGCTCTTTATGTAAATAACCAAATTCAGTCTTGAAAGTCTTAAAGGCACTTTAAACTTTAAAGCTGTTGTTTCAACTCTACAATAGTCCACACAGTACTAAATACAGACTCAATACCTTCCAGCAGGCATCGTGAGGCTAATGTCACCTCACTGGGGATTGTGTTAAAGTCACTTGTGTGACACACACATGATACATGTATATAAATCCATATATGAATACAGTATGTGCAGACATAGACAAAAGCACTGTGACCCTTAACTGAGACAAATTCATTTAATTCAATAAATATTGTTATACTTTTCCATACATTATATGTTTTAACATTTATTGGTGGCCAATGCATCCTCAGAAGTAGGATTAAAATTTGAATGTGTAGAACTAGATGATTTCAGACAAAGAGTGCCAATGTTCATGATGGAAATCATTCATTGTAAAGGAATAATGTTAATCAGAATAACGCCACCAATAATAATCTTTTCAACTTTACAGAACCTAAACTGTCCTTTTGTACTTCATATTATCAAACTAAAAGCCAGGAAAAAAAAAACAGTTATTCTTCTTGTGGTCCTCTTGTTGACTTTGACAGAAGGTTAAGGTTGAGGGATCAATCATCTTTAAAAAGATTCAAAGAGGAGAAATCTGAAGTGGGCGCCATTAACATACACATTATAAAATACAAAAACACTACATAATAGTAATGTAACAGCATCTATACCTGGCATGTATATATATATGTATGCATGTAGTAAGAACTCTAGCCAAACTCATGAAATGTGCATCTGTGGTTATAGATGTCTGCTATTACTGTCACATTGACAGGACATCATCAATCACTGTGTCACCCACTATCTGAGAATGCGGACTGTTTAGGGGGGATGAACACTCTGTAGAGTTTTAGCACGGAATAATGCATTCACCTCCATTTCTCAACAGCTCCACCCCTAACAGATACAGTTCTTCCATTGAATACAAAGCTGTAGACAGCGTGATTTGAAACCTGTCATGGAATTATACCTTTCCTAAATCAGCACTTTACTAAGCATGTTTTCATATTATCATAGGACATTTTGTTCTGTGCTGGGAGAAAAATAATCAGGCCTTTTTTTCAGTGACTGGAAGCTGTATCTATATTTTGGTTCCTTAATGCATGCTACTAAAACCAAAATCAGTTAAAAATAAAGGAAGGGAACAATTGCACAATCCCAGTGACACACATGACCTAAAGACACTATGTTACGTTAAGGAGAAGATGTGGGTCCATTTGTAGTTTTAGTCCTATGGAATACAACTTTGACCTCCACTTTCATATGGTCTAGGGAATAAAAAACATCACTTTGCCTGACAGTGCAATGATCCCACTGATGCAAGGGTTAACTCATTAGATTATAAGGTTTCTCTACTGTAGAGGAGCTATGCAATGCTTTGGGGGTTTGTGAGTCTAGGTCTTTAAAATAGAGATGGTTCCTTTTAAATAATTTATTGGGAAACCACAAAGGGCATTTGTAGCTAGTGTGAAGAGTGATTTTTTTTTTCTTTGAGCACTTAACTATGAAAAACAGGCAATAGAGAGAGGGAAATAAAGATCTACATATGTTTTGGAGGGTTTTGTATGTCTTTTTTTACACTCTACACTTTTCTGGGAACATGCTGATGTGATGACAAAGGATGATCACTCTTTCTTCAGTCTGACTTGAGTTCTGCGCTATGCATGAACCAGAGTTTTCTTCATATTGCAATGTTTCAGATAGAAAAATACAATAATCGAACTCTGGGTTCAGAGTTTCTACAGAAACATAACTTGAAAAAGTAGGGGAAATGAAATTAAGATGAGAATTAAAGACTTTCATACACATCTGATGTGCATTTCATAAAATGGTCAATATATCTTGCATTTTCTGGATCATTTACGCCACATTACAGCACGGCTGCCATTTTAATTTCTAAAGTGCCTTTCACGAGAGCAACATCTCAAGGCACTCTTTTAAAAAAAAAAACAGCTGAAGCCCAGCACAGTGAAAGACAGGCCAAGCACTCAGCCAACATCTCAGCCCCATGCTGTAAACCCATCATCATAATCACGTACATCATACACCAGATCAAATAGGACAAAGACGAGGAGTTACTGGGATATGAAAAGATTTTTTAAAAGATGCCTAAATGCATTAGCATGCAGATTTTTCTGTATTGTATATTTCTGGAAATACATTTATATACATATGAGCATGCCCACAAAAGATGTGCACTTAGCCTCATCTCTAATCGAAATATCAGTGAAGGCCAGAATAAACTGTTCTGACCCACTGAATATTTCTCAGGTGAGGTCTCCTCATTTTGAAGGTGAATACTGTGAAAGGCCCCTCCAGCAACTCTTCCAACATCTTGAATTTGTCAGCTTTTCAAACGTCGGCAAGGCTATTGTCAAAAGGATAAAGATTTATTCGTTTTTTTTTCTTTTAGGTGGAGATGGGGGGGGGAGGCGGGGACCGAGGCGTTGAGATAAAATTGTGTAGCATCGCTGTTTCAGTTTCAAAGATTTTTTTTTTAAAGAAATTGTTCCAAAGCCAGCTTCTGAGCCTGCACTAATGGTGTGACAGGCGTACTTGGCCGGGGTTTGAACTTCGACTGCAACAGCCAAGGTCAGTAGGAGAAGTGTCATAGATGTCAGAGATGTTTTGAGCAATTACGCCGGAGCAGGGTTTCAGCGGCAGCCGTCGGCCTGCGCAGCGGAGGGGGGAGGTGCGGGTGTAGGAATAGCATTAGGAGAAGCGCCGCACGTGGAAGTGTAGGTGGGTGCTGAGCACGCCAAAGGCAGGCGGCTTGGGGGGGGTGCAGTCTGACGACAAATGCTCCTAAATTTAATTCCCTCTTCCCGCTTCCTGCTTTTCCGCTTTCTTCGTGGAGCTAAAACGCTGAGCTCCGAAACCCGATACACCACTAGCTTTCTCCAGACCCGAAAAAAAAAAAGAAAAGGAAAATCGTCTAACAGATCACACAAGGTTTGCTTTCTTAATGACAGATTCTTGTCCGATTTAATAAAACCTTTTTTTTTTCCTTTTCCTAGTAAAATGGCATGCAGATTTTCTTAAATGCGTTAATACACAGATTAATTCCCATTTGGAATTTCAGATGATGGACTACTTGATATCTGCAGAATTGTTAAGTATCAATTCGCTTATTAACAGCTTAAGTATTGTATACAAATACATCTAAGAAAATCGTATATTTTCAGTTAACTATTCCATTTTGTAATTGCACATTTTCAATTGCTATTATGAGATTCTTAGTCTTATTTAACCAAATTCAGATTGTCATTGACTCACTTTTGTTTTCAAGATCTGTGAATTTAAACTCGTGTGTATTAATTTGAAAACGAGCTGTGTCCAAGGTCCACCAGCACACAAGTAGCGGTACAGATATACCCATTACAGTCATAAAAAAAGGGCCGCGAGCATTCAAACTGTTATCAAGGAACCAAAAAGTAATATTTGCATTGCCCCACTAGGTCTCTGGATATGTAAAGAAAAATATAAATGTTAAAAATGTTCTTTTTTATTAGACGAACTGCATCATTAAATAACATTATAAAAACTAAAAATGCACCATTAATTTTCCCAAAACAGCAGTAAATACATTTCTCACTCCATCCCTGGCTTCAATTTAATTTCTGCCCCGGGGGCCGACATTTCCAAACCCATGGTATCCCATTATGCAAATGGAACAATTGAGAAAGATAGATCTATAAATATGTGTTTGGGCCTCGTCGAGTTGTAATGCGAAAATAAATGAGTTTCTAATTGTCTGTTGCACACAAGAATAGAACAAAAACAGGGTGGAAGAAATCACCCAAGCAAGAATTTGCAGTGTCCTGCAAATGGTACATTTGTTATCTTGTGTTCTTTGTTTTTCTCTACTTCAAAATGTCCAGAGGCAAAAATGGGAAGTGTTGGAGGGCTGATCAGATGGCATCAGAAAAAAAGGAGCCAGTCATTTTTATTTAATTAGACTGACCCTCACAGACTTTGTCACGCGTTTCATTCATTTCCACTGCCTCTGGGGCTGATTTTGCAACAGCTTTTACATTTGCAATATGGAAGATTTCTCTAAAATTGCAAGTGTCCAGTACATGTCACTGGTATGCCTGCTAGTTCCCTAAACTGAAGAAACACTGTGATCTTGAGGTGAATGACACCACTCTTGGGTTTAGAAAAGCAGTGTAGCAACTCTATTTACTGCACGTGTCCTTAAAAACAGAACCGTCATCATTCTTAAAATAGAAATCTGTTTCTATGCTAAAAAGGCCATGATGAGGAGAGTCTGTTAAAAAGGAGTTACAGCTTCCATAACAGTTTTATTACAAATAGTAATGATTTTTTTTTTTTTGCACACTAAAAGAACAATTCAGGTCTTTTTATTTGGTATATGCTTTTTGGGCTCCCGATGTACAGCCTTGCAAATGCCACTTCAAACTTCTAAACAAGGTTTTTGACAAACCCATCTAGCACTTCAACCACTGATCTGCTGAGTCCTGCCTCTTTTTATCTACAGCCAACTTTTTTGACCGCTGAATAACTCCAGCCCAGTACTGTGGGCAGTTCAGTCTAGCACGCTTGCCACCAAGCAACTGAAATGTATGTCCTTCCCCGCCGTAGAGCATTTCAAACCCACAAACTTTCACATGGCAGCCGTGCTCTGTGATTACTGAGCTACCCGAACCCGTGACCTTCAGCGGTGCTAAGTGCTTCCCTCACAGCTGGGGCGATCTCAGATTTCCCTGCGTCTCTGTAAACTTTACATCACCGCTTTCTCCTCCCTGGGCAAAGCTAGAACATAACAAATGAATGCAAAGGGGGCATCCATTTATCACAGAAAAGCTAATTATAAAAAATGTAGAATTATGATTTTTTTCAAAAAAATACAACACAGTACAAAAAAAAAAGCAGCTCATATGGTATACATACGCATACAAGTGGTATGATTAATTAAAAAGAAATTTTGACCCAAACAGAAAAGTCTTCTTGAAATTCTGATTTATTTTTGGAACACAGTCTTGGTATTAATTATCTGAGTGCAGGTGCAGGGCCCAATTTGTCTTCCCAGCTGCACCCTTCACAGCTCCAGTCAGTGACAGTGTTACAGCACTGCGGTGAGTCTGGGTGGCTCCGTGAAACAGGCCTTGCAAAGTGAAGGATAACAGCTCCATATTTAGCAAAACAGTGCGTACCTGTGTCCTGTGCCAATTTCTCTTCAGCATAACTATGGGCTTCACATACCTCAGTGCTGTGCGGAAGTATAAAGCAAGCACTTTTTTAAAGACCTCAACTCCCAAGGACAGCCAGCCAACGTAAAAGAATGGACAACAACGTGTGTTCTGGGAAAATGCGTTGTTCCAAAGATTCTTTTTTTTTTTCAAATTGCCCTTAGGAAAGTTAACCATGGTGTTTTTATCATAGATTTTTAGTGGTTTTATATATATTTTTTGCTATGTTGTTCCAAAGGATTGACTGTGCTTTACTGTGCAGGACTATGACTAAAACAAGGTCAAGAGGAGTAAGTGTTCCTTACTCCTGTTATCCATAATCCTGTTATGGTATTCCTATAGGGTAAGGCAGTAATCATAGGAAAGTAGAGCAAAAGTTATGTTAAAACTTTACCATAATATAGTAAGTGTTTAAGGTAAGATAATCCTGTTGATACATATATATTATGTGTATAGTATAACACATTCTGTAGAGTAAAATCTGGATAAAACAGTATCATTTCAATTGCAATAACACATGTCAAATCTAAAACTATGCTAGTAAATTTTGCCTTGATTGGATTAATGTTAGGCTGGATTATAATACATGAGATGTACAAGCTGTGCCTTATGTTTACCAAGTTGTTATTTGAAACCAAATTTAGACAGATTTTCTGCAGGGTCTTTAAGGTGAGATTTAGATCTGTCAAGGCAGGGTGTGTAACGAGAGAATCGTGTCACACGCAACACCTTCCTGGACTGAGGAGGAAGAGAAGTAGACTAAATCACAGCAGAGGTCACTCGAACAGACCACATGTATTCAAGACAAGGATCTTCTGAGCACCTCTATCTGAACATCTAGCCAACACCAACTGACTTGATCCTCGTTTGTTCCTGGAAGAGAGAGTCCGATAAGACAATGAGACTGCAGGGCCCGTCTTGGTCTGCTTTATTTGCCTAAGTGGAGTGTTGGGAAAACCTCTAGGTGGACTGTAGTCCAGTTTTGGACAACAAAGAAAAAAGTAGGGCAAACTGAATAACACAAATACTTTAATTGTTCCGATAACAACAACACCAGAGCCATGTAAGTTTTATGACTGCTGTGTTTTTCATTTTGGGGGATGGAGAGGGGGTTCATTTTCATTTTTAAGAAAGTGTGTCTGTTAATTTTGTTAGAAAAAAAACAGAGAAAGGCACCATGGACTGAGCAGGCTGTGAAAATGAATGCTAATGTAGGTGCCCTCACTGCAGTAATTGCTCTGGGAATTTAAAGAGGCAGGCTTGTTTACTGGCGGCAGGGGAAGCGCGGGTAATAAATTATCGCCATTATTGCCCTAAGTAAGTGTCTGACAGTGACAGACTGGGTGCACAGTTCATGGGTTCTCCTGTTTGTGATTCTTCACAGGCAAGGCACAGCTCACGTTAAACTGGATCCTTCTTTAAATGGGCCTATTGATGCTTCTCCTGTTGCAGTTCAAAAAAATAATGTATTATTGATTTATGTTTAGTTAAAAATGTTACGTTCTAAGTTATTGTAAATTTTTCATTAACTCCCCTCCTTGCTATATGGGCAGAGGTGAAAGCTTCTTACTGTACAATAGATGAACAGGCTCCATCAGTTGCTCCAGATTCTGGGAATCTATCCCTCGTCTCTGTTGACTACTTCCAAATCAATTTCTCGCAGTGCTCTGGTGTAAATGCAGCATATCCTGAGATGTTCAGCTTCAATTAAAATATAATTGAAACACATTTCATATATTTTTCGCTGATATCGGACATTATTATTAGATTTATCATTTACTTTTAATGAAAGTATAGGGTACATTACATTTTCCAGACTCAGGTGCCTGAGAGATTCAAAACCTATTGTGTCTGTTATAACAACATTCATGGTGTTTAGGGCTGAGTTTCACACCCTCCTATACCATGATGAAATTATGCTAATGATGAAGGGAGAGAAGAAGTGACAAAGATCCTGGATTTCATACAAGCTACAGATTTAACACTTACAAAGGCAGTCGCTATATTTACAGATTTAAAAGATCCCAAACAAAAGGAGAGATCTCAAACAAGAGCAAATGGCTTCCTTAATGAGAAAACTTTGTGGTTTGACCTGTGCATTACTCTAAAACCTAAAGGTTTTAGCATGGCTTATTAAAACTACAAACACTATGGGGAAAACAGTGAACATTGATTTTCTCTCTTAAAGCATATATTGACCATGCTTGAACTGGTCCAAGTGATTTGACCTCTTTTAGAAGAACAAGAAGGGATAGGAACAAGAGGTGAGCATTCGGTTCATTTGGCTTGTTCACTAGTATCTGACTGATCTGAGGATCTTGTTCTGCCACTTCATGAAAGAACCAGGCTGTCATCAACAATGTGATTAGATGTCTTGTTTCAGACTCCCAGTACCTAAACCTTATTAAAGACATGAATATTTGGACCCCTTTGTATAACATTTATTTTTATTGAAAGCTCCCACAAAAATGGGTAAAATCCAGATAGATAGGCTGTTCCTGCGTCAATGACTACTAACATGTTTTTTTAAACTACACAGCACAGTGTTTAGCCTAACCATACCAAACCTTGAAATGGTGAACACCTCCTTATCACCAAGAGTGAATGTCTTGAGAATAACAAAATAAATGGACATGAAGGAGCTTCTTTCCAAATGCACAAAAAGAACAAGAGCACTGCAGTTAAATCTAGAGTTTAGAAAGCGGACGTCCACCCCGTCTCACACTAGTTTGGGTACAGCATTCACAGACAGAAAACTCTGTAGTTTCACATCAAGAAATGTGGTGCAAAAAAAATAGTTTGGGAATAAAAACCCCTTGGTTAGTATCATGAATACACGCCTGTGTCTGAGGCTCTTTGATTAACCCTGTAAGGTGTGCCACAGTGCGGTGTGAACTATGCCATTCTTGCTGCGAAATATTGTCTCTTCATTTCTCTGACAGCTCCCTCATTTCTCCATTACAGATTGCTGGCGGCTCCACTCGGCATGCATCACGGTGCGAGGGGCAGGCCTCATCGCCGCCGCTCTGTCGCTCTCATTTATTACCCAGTTTGTTTGCACTCTTATCCGCGGCCTTGCTCGGCCGCCCCATCCATCACCGGCACATCCGCTGCCTGAGCCATCTCCCCGCTCGGGCCCAGGCTGTCTTCGCGGGACCCCTGCCTCTGCCACAACAGCGCCCTCTGCTGTCAGGCCCCCCAGCGGCTTGTTTTTGCCGCATTCTCTGGGAAGTGCAGTACATGTCTAGCGGAATTTGTCTTTTAGAAAATAACCTCCCCAAAGTGTCCTTTTGGCACATCCCTGTAGGTTTATGTCAATAAATCCGAATTGCTTCACGATTCTTCCTCGGATTTACTGTGGTTATACTGTAAATTGACTTCATTTTGCCATGCATTCCCACACCACACTCTGCTTTGCTAGAATTTAACCGTTTTTTTAATTCGCTTTGCTATTACTGGCTAATGTTATTCCACGTTAAACACCTGTGAGTGTTGTCCTCTGCATTAAACACATACAGAAGATGATTCTCGGCATCAGAAAATCAGAATTTTGATTCTGCATTTTTATATAGCTCTCTTATGTTTTCAGCACATATCCTAACACCACGGAAACCTCACTTCTTAAAAGCACTTCACTCCTATGAAAGGAAAATTGACTGTTTTCCCATTCTGGAAGACACTGAGATTACACGTGGCTTGGAATTGTTCTACCCTTGTAATTTTAAATCCTTAAATGTTCTTTACAATTCACACTGTCCTATACAGAGCTTTATAGCTGGCAGCACGCACAAGCCTATATATAAAATATTTGTATCGGTTTTGTCACTGTATTTAGTATTATAAATGTTGAATGGGATATACCAAGGTAAAGACATAGTAATATGCAGTTAAAAAAAACTAAAACCAAAGAAACTGGGAAGAGGAGTCGTAAACCATTCATGGAAAAAATGGCAGAGCACGATGATATAAGCCAGACAAAACTATGGAAAAAACTACAAGAAGAGCAGTGTCATTCTTAAGTGGTCTTTTTCCAGCAAGAACTGATTGCTGTCCTACAGCATAAGTAAGAAATTTAAGAAAGGTCTTATGCCAATCTTAAAACAGATACATACATTCGTTTCAAGAGCAACCACCTGTAAAGCCCTGCAAAGAACAGCACAGCACAAAACACAGCCAGTATAGACGCAAACAAGCAGCAGACAATGACAATTAGGCATTCTTGAAACATCTGAGGCACATTCTGCAATACAAAACAGTTGCCAGCCCCTTTGTGAAGAATAAATATTTGTAACCTACTGTAAAGAAAGATTTGTTGCAAATTTGTTAAAGATTGGGTAAAGACTGTTTGCGTGTATATCCACAACAAAAACACTCACTAAACATTTTCAATCCCTCTGTATTGTGCTAGACTTGAATACACTGCATTTGGGTTGGATGCCAAGCAGTGAAGAATCTTCCTCCCAATTCACTTGTTATGGTGCTGTCCGAGTGACAAGTATACGTATAGAGTGAGTATTTATTTCCAGAATGCTTTGTTCCGTTTTCCTGTGATGATGTATGTTTCTTTTAGAAAACCATTGTGGGATTTTAAACCATAAACAATATTTCTCTCTCCGAAGACTCCTTGTGCAGCAGTCTTGAGAAACCTTGAAATTTCCTTTCCTTGATTTAATGGCTCGTAATTCTTGAAAGGCAATCCTTCTTCAGGCCTGGCCAGCACATCCTTCAAGATCCTGAAGAGCCTCGAATTTGAGTTGCAACTCACAAGGTGTAAAGCTTACCTATACCTAAGAATCTCCCTTAGACAAGCTCAAAGTATGGCATGATGGTGCACATTTCCTGACCAGAAAAATAGTGTAGCAATTAGGAATACTGTAAAGAATGCTTTATTTTTAATTTACTAAAATCAGTCAGACTTAAATATCAATGCCTAGACTAGACACTTCTTGTGTGTCATGAAAATGCACATTAGGAGATCTTCTTCCTTCTCAGATCTTTGATTAGAAAAATACTTGGTCCTGTATCCATTTTTGTCTTCTTTCCTAACAATAAAGAAATTGTAAAAGTCAGCATGTCAAGGAAATGTAATTGTTTACTCATTCTCATGTTTATCCACAAGTGTCTTTCCATTTTCCATTTTGTGTCTACTTATTATGGGCTGATTTTCACTTCTGACAAAAGGAAGTTTAGGTTTGATTTTTTTTTTCTTGAGAAACATGTGCATAACAAAAATGATGATGGAAAAGAAAAAAAGAATTGCAATTTCATTTTTAAATTCCTTTTTTATGATTCATAAATGGAAACAGTTGACACACAACAGATCGCATTGCACCTAGCAAAAGCACATTTACAACTACATTCAGTCACAAATGTAATCACTTAAACACCTAACAGATGTACTGCAACAACTAAACATGGTCATGGGACTTTACCTATTTTCTCTAAGCATATTTCATCAGCACAACAACCTTTGTTCCACTTGGATTACTGTTTTTAACTCAGTTTGGGAGGGAGGTCAGATCCCAACCTCTTCCATGTCTGCTCTCCTACGTGTATATATATATATCCCCTCCTGAAAGTCCCTTTGCAAATCTTTCTCACACCCATCCTGTCACTTCAGGTTCACCTTTGCAGCAGCTCCCTGGCTCATTCCTAGAGAAAGTGAGAAAACCCCACCACACCCATTGGCCTACCACTAGCAGAATACAGTGGGTGTTTTTACTTCATTCCTAATGAAATGTTGAGTTCACCAAAAAAAAATATTTCTATGAACCTGAAAGCTTTGAGCCCGATGTCCTCTGAAAAATTCTCAATGGAAAACGGGTACAATTTGTATTGAAGTTCCTCTGGTAATTTCAAATCTTTATCATGCGGTCATCTCAATTGGAAGACATTATTGGTGAAAAGTAATTGCAAAAGGTGGGCTTGAGCTTTCCTGCAAAATCAATTTTGGAGGATAAGCAGAAAGCAGAAACTGGTTTGCGCTGCTATAAAGTTTCTGCACCACTGATCTGAGGCCTGTTGACTTGGGGAACATTGCGCTTTTGCTCATTTTTAAATTGGCAATAAATATACCCAGTGACCAAAGAAAAAATCATTAGCTCTCTATCTCTAATTGTTTTTTTCTTCTTTCCCCATGCATAATCCAAAGTTCCTTACACTAGCTCTCATTAACAATGCATGAATTAATTAGTGCCTCCATAGGATTTCTGCACACTGAATCCATGAGATAAAAAGCATCCCATTTCTTTCTCATTCCTGCTTCCTTTCTGTTCTGTTTTTCATTGTATAGTTTTCATGTCATGTCGATAGGACAGAAGGATTAATTTCACAATACATCAGGCTTATTGACCCTGCAGTCAATGTATTTTATTTCTTTAAAGTGCTAATTACATGAAACAAGAAAAGTAAATTGCAATTTAACCTGCTCAGTAGTTTTTCCAATAAAATAAGACAAATGTTTTCATTTTATTTTTTTTTCTAGCTTTTTAAAAGCTGGAATTCCAGTTCTCTCATTCGAAGCTTCTTCTGGGTGAGACCCTTTTGTGCAGCAGATGATGTACACTCTGGTCTTCATTGCTTTGGATAAGGAGTCTGTTAACTAATTAATAATATTACCTACAGTATGTCTGTGAGATCTAAAATAACTCCCTGTCAAAGAATCCATACCCCTTGAATTAAGGTAACATAATTTGAGCTTCACTTGGCCCATGGTCTTTATCCTTTCTTATTCACTAATCTGCTATGTGTGGTTAAGGATAAATAGTAAAGAATTTATTTTGATTACAATTACTAAGCTTTGGCACACAATTTTAAACTCAATTGAAGCGAAAATGTCACTAGGAACTGGGATAACATGATAGAAAAAGAAGGCAAACTGAATACAGAATGACAAAGGCAGAATCAATGAAGTGAAAAGAGTTAAGCACAAGTTAAGCACACCGAAGACGAGAATGAACTGTGATAATCCATTGCATTGCATTGCATTACTCAAAAAAGAAAACGGCAAACACCTCCAAGCACAACAGCAACAACTGAATCAGAGGTTAGAGATTTTCTTTTCTAATCTGTGCTATCAGTCCATGGAGCATGTCGATCACACTCCCAGCCTGGTGTGCAGTGATGTGCTGTACAGCGTATGTTCGCCCGGCTGATGCCCCCCCTCCCAATCCACCTCCCTAATGAACTGAAAGGTCAAACTGCTAATAAAACTATTAGCAGAAACGAATCTCTCCGATGTGTTAATGCACTTTTAATTCCTGTTAGCAAATTTCATCCCCCAGCAGTTTGCTGCTGCTAATGAGAAATAAAACTGTGTGCGTTCAGCGGGGGCACACCAGGAGGCTGTCAGCTCCCCCCTCTCTCTCCCAGCCACTTGTGATGTTATTCACGGGCGGAATTTAATTTCCAGCCGCGTGGTTCTGACGGGTTAATTAGGAAGTGAACTCCCATCTGTTCTCCTGGGCCACAGCGCAAAAACGGTATTTGAACTGTTCTTTTTCCTTTACTTATTTCTTCCTGAAGTTCTAGCGCAAGAAACTGGATAACGTTGCTCTACAGAAAAAAATACCTATTCTCACCATTATGCAGGGGAGATGAATAGAACTGAGCACTATGGTTCACAAGCTCCATATTCTCATTTGTATGACTTAATAAAGTAATTATAATACACAAATTAGGAGATGTGAAACACATTACAGCATAAGATGGAAAATGTCATGTTCTGTGTAATGTATTTGGATACCTTCATAGAGTTTCAGGCATAAGGACGCAGTACAGATGCTGCACAAACTGTATTAATCTCTAGAAAGGCTCTTACGCTCACCTGAGATTCCAATAGGGAAAGAGGCTCCTATTTAAATGTTTACCACAGGCCACAAAACAATATATGCCACAAAACAACATAGACCAAATGCTTAAGAGCCAGAGAGCCAAGAAAACAGTTTCAAATATGGAAGATCCAACCCTTTTCCCTGTGACTACTTTTTGCTCATTATGATAGGGATGTCAGAAATTTTCAGTTCCTTTTTTTTTAAAAAAAAGGGATTTTAAAAGAAAGTGTGGAGGGGGGGGGGGGGCATTTTAAAGACAATAGGCACTCTTACAAGATGAATACCTCTTTGTTGCTGAAGCATTTTTAAGTTTTATTCTATTCACACAGTCCCTTTGTTCTTTTTTTTTTAATGAAGACGTCCCTCTTGGTGCCATAATGCAGGTGCCAAACCTGTATCTCAGCTGTGCAAAGCACAGGATAGTCTCCCTGTTCTCACTGATACAGGAGCCTCCAGTCTCCTTTGGCTATCCTCCTGCTCTCCTGTTGTTCTACATTACGAGTCCTGTTCAGGGGAGGAGGGGCAACAACATTCTATTACCAAACTGCGCCTTTTAATCAATAAAGAGATAAAAGATATTTTAATCAAAGACATATTTCCTTGTTTGTGTAATGCCTCCTCGCACATAATCTTTAAACACTGAAAATGATGCATAATGCACTCCCAGAGAGCCACTCATCCATATAAATAAAAAATAAGGCAGTCAGCAGAAAAATACACCCAGCGAGCAGACACACCACAGCCGCCAAATTGCATTAGGACGTTTATATTAAAGGAAATTGCATCCTGTAAACTTAAATAATATCTCCCTTTACCCACCCTCCATTCGCCACTGCCAATTAGAACTCGGGTTATTTGTTCAACACGTAAGCGGCTACTCACTACAGTGATGGCACTGAATGAGATTATCAAGAAACCTGACCCGCCTCAACTGAGCCCAGCTGAGCCCATTTTCTGGATAACGAGCAGTATATCAGGGAAGATAGGGTTTCTGTCTTTGGGTTAAAAGGCTCTTGACACCAGGAAACTAAAAGAATACAGCAGGGTTGTTTTGCCAGTAGTTATTATAAGACAAAAAGTAGTTGTGTCTGGCAAGTTTGTGCACTTGATTGTGGAAGCAGTTATTGCTCTTGAGAGGGCTCGATTGCACGAAGAAACATAGGATCTGATTTCCACTGAACTGAACTAGGGGCGAAAGGCATTTGAAACATGTTCACTCTAACTAAAGACAGCAGTTGCATTTGGTGTTGTGAAATCACCACTTGGTGAAATTTCGACTCCAGGTTCATTTCAGATATAGCAACCCAGAGAATGACCCAGAAAAACAGGTCAATGAATGGAAAATTTAAAATCTGTTGCCTAATCAGCCTATAAGTTGAGGAACACTCTGACTGCATGATCTTCCACTAACCTGACCATGTGATGTTAATGTTCTGCTTTCCAATGGTTTTCGCTGAAGTAGCATAATTATTTTTCCCAAGCCCAAGTTTACATATATTACTCTTATTGTGCCTAATATTCATCAGGGCTCTGGACAAGTTCAATAGCGTAAGCTTTCAAACCTGTAATGACATTTGTTCACTGCATAACATTGTTAACTAAAAAGAAAAACTGACATGCCAGAAAAAATACATAAGGATGACATTCATACTAACAATATTGTTTTTATACAGTGCCAAGGCCTCCACTTGATAAATATAAGTGCATCGAGACAATGAAACTGATATCTGTGAAAACCACATTACTCAGAAAATCCCGGCACCTCTGTTTGATATTATAAATGACTTGCAGGGCCCAAAGCCCTGATTTGAACTCAGCTCTGGCAATGCACTGTGTAACGCACAGATCGGCACCAAACAAGACGGTAGTTCAGACCTCTGTGTGAAGAATGGATAATAGCTACTTCTGTAATTAGTGGCAACTACACATTAATTAAAGAAAACAAATGTTAGTATTAACTGGAAACAAAGCAGAGCACTCCAAATCATATATTTATAGATGTATTTACATTTACATATATATATATACAGTATATATTATATGTTACAATCACAAAATAAGGTATTTGGACTTGGAGACCAGCACTAAATATCAGAGTTTGTCAGGTTATTTACAGCAAGATGTTCTGGAGAACCTGGTTACTTCGTGACTGAACATCAGAGAATTATCATTCTCTGTGATTTGTAAGAGCACCATTCTAAAAAAGCAAATTCCTTCAGATACCGTGCTTCTTAAAAAACAGATTACATGTTTTTGCAGGTTTGATGCAGTTTTTAGTGACCTACAGGGTCCAGCTGGCCTGAGGTATTGTGAAATCGGTAGAAAAAGTACCCGGTATTTAATGAGAAAGAATGACAACGAGTCTGTAAAACCAGACATGCAGCACATGAGCTGCAGTCACGAGTTTGGCCAAGACAGTTTCTTGGTTGTTTGTGGTTAACAGGCCAGCCTTTTATTAATGCAGAGGACGCAAGAGCAAGCGCGCATTATGCCTAGGAAAGGAAACAGCAGCCCTCTAATAATGATTCATGCTTTCCGTCAGGCTCCCTGACAGGCCAGGTTCGATCCCTGTTCACAGCACTGTAACGCGATCCCCAGGAACATCATCATAACTGCATGTTGGTGGTGTTTGGGCGCTGACATATTGATCCACTCTCAGTTAAGAGATTTGATAGATTACGTTCAACGTCGATTGAAAAACTTAAAGGGAGACACAGCAGGAACCAGGAGGTCTTTCCAGACAAGTGCACCTCTGATCCAGGCAAAGCATAGGAACAAAGAGCTAAGACCTGCAGCCCGGACAAAGTGCCGGGGCCAACACTGAGTGAACTGAACTATACAGAACCCAGAGCTCCCCTATTTACAGACCCCACAGTATGCTAGACACCCTGGCAAAATGAACTCAAACCCAAGTTAACAACACAAAATAAAATTAAATCGTCACCAATTTTAAAAAGAAACTCTTCACGAGTAAAAGCTGCATACTCCCACTTCCCCTTTGCAATTCCACTTTCTGTACTTTTCTTCCTCAGGTTCTGAAATGGAATTTATTTTAATGTTTGAAGTCCAAAAAGTCTTGGCTTATCGAGCAAAACCTTTTAGGGTTGTTTCTGGCACTAAGAGGAAATCTGTTAAGGTTTTCAGTTCTTTGTGTATTCATTACTACATTATACTATTTTATCATCTTTGTAGGATTAGAAACCGTGTTTTCTTTTGCTGTCCAACATAAGATAAAACCCTGCAGCCCCAGTAAAGCTCTTGCAGTGGTAATGACTAATTTCACCTCAGATATCGGACAGGAGCTAGTTAGGCCTTTTTGGGGGTTTCTGTGTCTCCAAGGAGAGTGCCTGAGAGCTGGTGAAATAATCACACTAACTATGGAAGAAACACCAGCAATCAGAGCCCAGCTATTGTTCTGCCAGCCCCTGACAGAATGTGATTTAGCACCAGAGGGGCACAGAGCTCAGGTCACAGTCTTGCTGTGGGCCCTGAACTATCCTTCTGTAAGATGGCAGAATGAATCATGCCTGCCCAGGAGTCAGCCTGCCTGTGCAAACATGACAAATCAGGTGTTTATTTACATTTAAAAAGCAAAGGAAAAACTTCAAAAAATCAATAGTAAGGACAATAGGTGCTCACTTTTTCTATATAAAAACACATACATTGTAGGAATACAGAAGCTGTTATGTGGATTTCCAACACGAAACTGGAATTTTATGAAGCAGCTCTTCATTTAAACCTCAGCTTTACAGTGCTCCCAGGTGACTTAACCAATAAAAGCTTCTGCTAACACCACAGGCTGAGCTCTGTAGTCCAGAGATTGTCATTACCCAATTGCAACTGAGATTTCCCAAAGGGTGTCACACAAGTGGCTGCACACAAGTAGGGTTCAGTGGGTTTGATGTTAGACAAGCAGTTTGCCAGTGAAAGCTGCATCTGTCCCTAGTCTGGAATTTGAAGCATGAAACTCAAGAAAGTCATGTAAATACTATTCCCAAATTGTAACCAGTTATGGTCACACAATACAAGAAAGTTGCTACTGTTGAGGCAGTACAAAAAAGAGAAAGCAGACTAATAACTTGTTTAGGAGTAATGTCGTACTCAAAGGATCCAAATCTTCTTAGCCTAGTGCACAGAAATTATATGGGGACTTGATTTGGATATTCAAAATCCCAAATGGCATTGATTAAGTCATCTTGGAGTATTTCTTCCAGATCAGCAGCAATACAAAAAGCTAGGGACATAACTGGAAAATATGTTTAAGAGCATTCTAGAAAACAGAAGACTGCTTTAGGGACCAACTCCCCAGTCATGTGATTGGAGCTGACCCCATAGAATGTTTTTTCACATTTCTCATGTTCTTATATTCTTCATCCCAGCAGGTGGTGGTGCTGGGGGCTCACAGTGAGAAAAGAAGAAGCTGACCGGGTCTTGAATGCTTCAGGCAGTGTCGTTTTTGTCTCACCTGCCCTCAGACAAGGGCTGTAGCTAAAGAACAGGTGGTTACAGAGGCACAAACTCAACATTCAGTCCAAAATGAGACACTGTAATGCTCTGGCAGTCAAGCTTGCTGGAAACCACAATTCCATTAGATTCCAGTCCAATGATGGAGGTTAGTCGAGACTGTTTTGTATTTCTTCAAAAAAATAAGCTGCCATTTGTCTCTTGTTTAGAGCCTGTCGGAATCACAACTTTCCACTGATGGAATCATTGTTTTTTCTTTTGATATTTGCTGCAATACAACTTGCATCCTACTGAGCAATGCTAAAGAAGATCAATATGGCTCTGCTTTGTGTTTGATAAAGACTTTATTCTTCTAATGCTGTGCACAAATTCCTTCAGTACGTTGCAGTTCACTTCTGGAAAGTAAAACATTCTATCTTAATTTCATTGGGCCAAAATAATGTTTTTAAAAATTATTAGTTTTATCAGAATATTATTTAGCAGTTATTTTTTCAGAAGTGCTATTTGTTAGGTAGTTACCATGACACATTTCATTATTGAAACCAATTCACACTGTTAGTGGCAAAAAGCAGTTTGAAAATCTATGGAGAACATAATTTGTATTTTAGCATTTAAAATGTAAAAGTCTTCAACCAACAGTGTCCCTAGATCTGTCAAAGTAATTCAACACGTCTTGATGTTTTCTGTTATACTCCACAATTGCTCTCCAGCAGCCACGGTCTGTTTGCTTTGTCTTCACTGTGTTAAGATTTGTCAGTGACCTTGGTGTCAAGCACTTTTCTTTTTTTTCATTGCATACCTTTTCACAGTAATTGTGTGGTTAATGTAATGACTGTTGACCAGTGTCTGAAACATATAATACAATTCATATTAAAGAAAATGGTGTAAATTCTTTTTATTGTTACAGGAATAAAGTGTGAATTCCATCTTCCATGTCTTGGAATATATATACAGTAGCAATACATACATTACCAAGTAGGCTAGATAAGCCAAATTCCCTGGTCATTTGTAAATGTTCTTTTGTTTTTATAATCATCATACTAACTGTAGAAGGAACACGTACATACAGTGCACTCACTGAGACTGTTGTCTTAGTCAGTGTCAGACAGTTTTCTATCACTTTTCCTGGCTACAATAATCCCCACATCTCCGTCTTCCTGAATACTGGTGGAACCATTAGAATATGCAGTTCAGTCCCATACTCCATTACTCCCATTGCATTAACAAATGAAGGCCATCCTGCAATGGGATGGGATTCCACTGCTAATGTTTCTTGTGGACTTCAAGCCATGTCCTGTCTGGAGAGCCATTCATATAATTCTGACAGCTAACATTACATTGTATATACCATACACCGACTCCGTGCTGATCGCTATCTATGACTAATGAATGGACTGGGCTTGGGTTGGATACACTGGCAGACTCAGAGACATGAGAGAGTGAGAAACTCCACTTTCCACCACAGTCAATCAATTCAAAATATGGGTTTCTTCCATACTAACTAAAAGGACTGATACATTTATTTCCATTCTATTTACTTTTAATTCTGTCTAAAGACCCAGCAAGACCAAGGCCTTATGTTCTTATATTTGTGTTTTGAAGTTTGGATTACCTTTAGTTATGGCCATTA
Organism: Atractosteus spatula; assembly: GCF_055471065.1. Lineage (NCBI taxonomy): Eukaryota > Metazoa > Chordata > Actinopteri > Semionotiformes > Lepisosteidae > Atractosteus > Atractosteus spatula. The sequence goes on from NC_142724.1 coordinate 6,489,111, forward strand.
TGTAAAATAATAATTTAATCTCTGTATAGTCTTCTCCCTTGGCCTATACTTATCTGAATGAACAAGGGTCTTGAACAGTGTTGTTCTGTAGCTACTATTGTCATTTTGAAAAAAAAAACAAGATGCTAACTTGTTTTTTTGTGTATATATATCAATCCTGGGAAAAGGTTGAATTGGCTCTTCCAAGGTCAATTCAACCTGTCTGTGTGAAGGCACAAAATACAAAATCAACCAGATGGGAAAGCTAATGAAAATCCATGCTTAGATGATCTAATCAAAGTCAGTTCAAAGAGAAGTCCAGACTTCAGTGGCACTTTTAAGGGAACTATCATAGTAGGCAGGTCTCATATACAGTATGTACTGTACATGCACATTAAATAGCCAGGTTGATGAATCTATTTCTTTTTAAAAATGTATATTGGGTATAATTTAATAAATTATTCATCTATGAGACATCGGGGCCATTGTAAATCTAGAGTGATGGGTAAATAGAACATGCAGAGTGTACACTGTATCACACCACTTTTCTCCTTATTTTTGACAACAAGAAAACAGATTGGGCTTCTTTCAAAAAAAAAAAAAGCCGTCAAGGATTTTGTCATATCTTACATCACTGCCCCATCTCGGGTAAACCAAGCAGTGGCCAAGGATGAAAGTGCTGGAAAATGGAAGTAATTCTAAACCATTTTCTGCCCAGGAGCCCCCAGCATCAAGAAGACAAATGTTCCCAGGCAATGACAGAGTGCCTGGCCCACAAATCACTGCCCGCTGTCCCGTCCAGTCCTCCCCCTGATCGCCCTCCTCCATTAGTCATCAGCACAGAGAGAGCACCAGCCAGGATCAGTAATTAGACAAGGACAAATAGCCAGCCACAGACACGGATGGCTCTCTCCGCTGAATAAAGGGCCGTTACCATACCGACCGATGGGCAACTCGCTCGGCTTGGGGAGAGAGGCTCTGCCCGCACGATGGCAACTCATTTGTTATCCAAGCTTCTCTGTGCCCCGGGCCGGACATGCCGACCCCCCGCCCCTTCACAACTGCCAGAAGAAAATTTGGGAAAACTGAATTTCTCCCATGCCCCAGTCTTTGCCTGGGATGCACAGAAGTTTTGGAAAACAGGTGCTCTAGAGCAGGATGGAAAATGAGGACGATGTGGGGGACCATAAGGAGCAAGAGTGCTCTCTGCTCCTATGTCCACTTGCTTGTCGCTCTTGCTGGGAAGATCTTCCTCACACAGGTAGAGCAGGCTGCCTGTGATGGCAGATTTTTCCAACAAAGGCCACCAAGACAAGGCATCTGCTAATGCCAGGCTCGTGGAAGCCCCAGAGCCCCAGGGGAGGAGCAATTAATGCATCACCTGCACAATCTGCAAGAGCGGTGACGTTATCATAGAAGCCAGGAATGATTCAAGTAATAAGACTTATCCCTTCAGGCCTGTAAAATGAATAAAAGCATGTAGGTCCACTTTTACATTTCTCTGAATCAAACATGAGAGAGCCGAACGGATGATGAAAACTCATGCACGGTAAAAAAAAATAGTTTTGCCATATAATATTGATTTTTTAATGTACTGTATGTAGACTGCGTGAGATACTGCGCAAATCTGTTATGCTACTTTTTGAAGGTTGTGCTTACAAGCTACACATAGAAAAATTGACGTTGAGATGTAAAATTAAAAAGTAGTTTAATCCTAAAAGATGTCTGGCTTTCTGTTGCACCTCCTAAACTATATCTTCTCAGTGCCAAACTACTATATATCTGGCAGTGCCAAACACATTCCTCTACATTTTTGGATAAGTAAACAGCACAGAATACGGAAATAAATGACAGAATACTAAGTAATATAACGGGCTGGAATTTGCAAGAAAAGTAGATATTAAATTAAATTTACAGGCTTGTCAACAAAATATAAATTGCTGTAATATGAAACACTGGAAAACAGAGTCTCCAAGGGATCCCATTTAACGATTGTCCTGACATGCAACACTGTGTCTTAACGGCCGAGACCCTGGGATCAGAAAAGCTCTGAGGATCCGTTACACACTGTGTAGAGAGAGCAAAATCCCAGGGCACATGCTTATTGATCTCTACCATTTCTAATTATTTCTATTGGATTTCATCCTTGTAATAATAACATCCCAGAAAGAAAGGACCAAGCAAGAATTTCACTCAACTAAACAGAATTTCAAAATGAATTATTTTAACTTAACTTTTACCAATAGAAAGACCTGTTTAAAGAAATACAAAAGCTTTTACGCTTACATTTCAAACGGGATGTCCTTACATTTAGCACGTGGTTTTATTAGGATTTGTTGTACGTTCTCATACATGGAACACCTGATCTTATCTTTTTTCTTCCTTATATTTTTATGCAACATCCTAATATTGACCTTTATTCATTATATTCTTTATGTAAATGAGAAGTAAGAGGCAGGCATGCTTTTTTGGGAAGACACACAAGTAGTTGAGCATTCTTAATACAATTCTACAGGAAGGGTGAGTAGGCTTAGGGTAATGATGAAGGAATGTCCTCAACATATTTTTAAAATGATCCTTGACTTAAAGAAACATGAGCAAAACAATGATATCTAATATACTATACGCTACTTATAGTCTAGTGACATTTTATGAATATGAATTACCATATCCTGCTACCAGAATATGCATTGCGACAAAAGATTTCATTTGCTCATCATTGTTAATTAGAATTAGTTTGACAATGACGATAATATTTTAATTTGGAAAAAAAAAACATTTAAAAAAATCATTAGCATTAACGCTATGTTTTTTACAGTAAAGTGGTAAGAGTGTTTCAGATGTAATCCAATGAGGTGTAGGGGTGTAGAGTGGATGTTTTAACCAGGTAGAATTTTATACCAGTATTTTATACTCTACATCAGCACAATGAGATGAGCCTGAGAGACAGCTATCCTGTAATATTTTCACAGGTATACTGTATTGTATGTATTTATATGGGTGTTCTTAGTCAGTGGTAGGTTTCTCCCTTTTCTTTGTCTGCATAAGGTAACTTTCACAGTGATTTTTAGTAATTGTTTGACCAGTGTTGCTGCAAAAAGCCACGGGTTTTGTAGAAGAGATTTTTTTGTGTTTTGCTGAGGAAAAGTCATTTACACTTTTGAGTTTCAAACAGTTTTCCAGTACTGCTTCAAACTCACCATGATAGATATAACCTGTCAATTCCTTGAAGTGGAATTGAAGCCTGTAAGTGCTGTCAGTGTCTTCTAGCCTCCTGCAGATACCTGTAAGCACAATTCTCTGTACTACAGCACACATAACACTATACATTCTGTACATTTGGAAAGCCTTTAGTCTTGAGGGGGATCTACTCTTTTGCACATAAGACCTGTCTACCTTTGGAGGACCTGATACAGAAATGATTTTTGTTAAGAAAAGCCCACTTTTCTATTTTACCCAAGTGCTTTATTCTGGTGGGTCTTAGTGAGCTGGAAGCAGAGTCACCCCACCACTGGGCACCCACACAAAAATACAAGGGTAATTTAGAGATGCCAATTAATAAAAAAAAAACAGATGCAAAATGCAATTTTGAAATATATCAGTTGCATGTACAGTACCTATACCAAAAGGCTGTTCACTACATAGAAAAAAGATAGCACCCCCACTCTGTTTTCTTTATTTCATGACTTGACAAAAAAAGGTCTTATGTGCAAAAGAGTAGATCCCCCTCAAGACTAAAGGCTTTCCAGATGTACAGAATGTATAGTGTTATGTGTGCAGTAGTACAGAGAATTGTGCTTACAGGTATCTGCAGGAGGCTAGAAGACACTGACAGCACTTACAGGCTTCAATTCCACTTCAAGTACTGTTCTTTTCGGCGCTTTAAGTCAGGCTTTCTGAAAGCCATAAGGCAAGCGTCGTTCTTTCAGACTTCTTTCCTCTCCTGACTGAGAGGCATGTGTAATCACAAAAAAAAGAAAAGCTTGGGTGATTCTTCACTGTCAGCCAAATACCAGCTTTACTGTTCACTTGAAGATGCCAAAAATCTTCAGCAGCAAAGCATGGGAAGGGCTGACAAGTTAGTGTAAAGACGTGTAGTTGATTCTACTCTCCAGCAGAGTCAGGTGGATATCAGTGAGAGCACCATTTTGGCAGAGGAGGGGTTAAAAGCCCAGATGAATTGTTTGTATTCTCTTCAATTACAGACAGAGAGACTGAGTGTGTGTTGGGGGATCACAGTTCGGTAGCAGCAAATTAGGCGTCAGTTCAAGGAGAAAGAAAGAGCAACGGACCATTAAGGCACTAAAGCTTAGCAGCCGAGAGAATAAAACAAGCTTACACATCTTTAAGGGGGTGACTGGTTATGAAAGATAGCAATGTTCATGAGGAGAAAAAAAATACAATCAACACTAAGCAGAATTATTCAACTGGACCTTTATTTAACCAGAAGGTCTAACTTGAAATGAAAATCTCTTTTACCTGATAAAAGTTTTGCCTGGTGGCATTGAAAACCCATTTCCTTCTCTGTAACAACTTTAAGTGCAACATTTAAACCTCTCCCGATCATTGCATCAATGACATTTTCAATTTTCCACGTTTTGTTGGGAATTATGGTTAAAGATTAGCTGTACTTGTATATAAGGGTTTGTGAATCAAGAATACAAAATTCACCCTTCATATATACTGTATACAGTACATGCAGCACACATTATATCAATAAGAGAAATGATTAATTTCTTATTTCTTATCTAATTTGCATCTTTTAGTTTCAGTGCATGTACAGTAAGACTGAGAAGAAAATAATTTCTTTACACAAAATGGAGTTTTAGTTCAGGAGGAAGGTTAGACACTAATCTTGCCCATTGCCATTCTCCCGTGTATATGTAGTATATCTTGCACCCGGGACGTCCCTTCATGCATCTCTCTCGGACTTCTCCTGCCACTCCATCTACACCCTTTCAGCAGCTCCCTGGCTCATTCCTCACAATAGTTGGGGGGGGGGTTCGGGCAGCCTCATCCACACAGCTAGGCTGCCATTTCCTGAGCTTGGCAAGTAATGCCACATACCATCTACACATTTCATCCCTCCTTCACATTCATTAGGGCAGGGGTTCCCAGTCCTGGTCCTGCAGACCCACATATTTGTCAGTTTTTATTCCAACCGTTGTCAGTCACACCAGTGAATTTGTAATTAACTTAAAAACAGGATTAATTTCAACTGTGCCACTGTTTTCAGATTTTAAACCTACTGGAGGCAGGCATTTAACTATTGCATTTGCTAATCAAAATCAAATCCCAAACTCTTAAGTCGAAAACAAATACTCGCAAATGTTACAAACAAGGAGCTTATTAATTCAATTAAGGCTTCAATTAGGTATTTAAGTTGGGCTGAGCCTTCAGGACCAGGAACCCCTGCATTAGAGCATAGCCAAACTACTGATATGGCTGTAGGAGTCTGATGCAAATTACCCAGCCAGTTTGCTGAAGCCTATACTTTCAAGGTATAGCTGGATGAATGTTCTGGATCTATAAGCTACAACCAATCAAGAGTTTTGAATACTCTTGTTTTTAGCCTTTCTTGTGTTCTTATGTTTGTATTTTTCTTTTAAACTGAAGTCACGGTCAAAAACTGATGACTGAAAAAGGTACAATTGAGAAGTGTGAAATTAATTCAATTTGTCAGCTATTTACAAGAACTAAATAAAAAATTACTCTGGCCCTGCAGACATTGATTAAGACAGACTGAAAGTTTATCATGTTGAAGCCATTATAAGATGATGTTGAGAGATTAAAAGGCATTATTTTCCAGTCCTCCATCTAGCAGTAATATTAAAACGGCAAGTTTCAGAAGCCAAACTCTACAACTGAACTGCTCAACAACTGTGACATGTGGACAAAAGAGAGGCTAAAAAGCTAACTTCTTGGTGAATTTTCTCTGGGCACATCAAGAAGTTGCACTCAAGTTGTTGAGCCAGCAGCCCCGAAAGCTTGCTGGAACAACACTGTGTTTGAAATGTGGGAGCACTGGTCAGTGCAAGGAGTTTAAATTCCAGTGAAGATGTTTTTGGCCTTGATCACTGGGCGGATCGATCTAGCTGATTCTCTCTCAGATATGTCTTATTTTATTAGTGGCTTCGGCCTTCTGCAGTCCCATTCTAGTGTGATCAATACTGCCGCTTGGACGGGCTGTATTTTTCTCACTTTTAGTGCCTTAACGCTGTTTAACCATGTCACCTGATAAACGGCGCACCCTCCTGAAACACTGATTTCCTATTGATTTCTGCCTTGCCTTGCCATCTCTTCCCTTGTCAGTCTCTCATTGTTTTTATCTCTGGTTATTTCCTCGGGTCTGCCATCTTAAAGAGACAAAGTGCCAATTCCCGCTTGTCTTAGACACTGTGGCCCTTTCCTTCCCATGTTTCAGACTTCTGGGAGAAATGGCTGTGATAGGAGGACCGGTATGGTGGTGCAGTGGTTTGCATTGTTGCCCTGCGGTACTGGGGACCTGGGTTCAATTCTGGACCCGGGTACTATCTGCTTGGAGTTTGTTTTACTTGTGTTTGCATGGGTTTCCTTCAGCTGCTCTGGTTAACTCCCACAGTCCAATATATTGGTACTGTAGGTTAATTTCTAGGAAAACTGGCCCAGGTGTGAGTGTGTTTGCCCTGCAATGGACTGGAATCTCACCAGGGTGTATTCCATCTTGTGCCTGTTGCTTGCCGGGATGGGCTTCAGCTCCCCTACGATCCTGAATTGCATGAAGCAGTTAGAAAATTGAAGGATCTCTACTGGAAACCGGCTGAAGCTAAGCAGGTGTGAGCCTGGCCAGTACCTGGATGGGAGACCTCCTGGGAAAGCTAAGGTTGCTGTTGGAAGAGGTGATAGTAACATCAGTAGGGGCTGCCCACCTTGTGGTTTGGGTCATTAAAAATCCCAGGGCATTTCTCTAAAAGAGTAGAGGCAGTAGAGCAGAGTTACCCTGGCATTCATTAGCTTCATCAATCTATTCTCCCTCTCACTGAAAGCTGATGTGTGGCGAACGTACTGATGCTCTAAGGCTGCTGTTGCACCATCAAGGTGGGGCTACACATTGGTGGTGAAGGGGAGTCCCCATTTTCTGTAAAGTGCTTTTAGCGTGGTGTCCAGAACAGTGCTATATAAGTGAAAGTATTATTATTATTATTATAATATTAGTAAGATAGTGATTAATGTTGGGCAGTTTCAGTGTTTTTCTAATCACAAAAACATCTTGGTTGGAGCTAGATTAAAAAAATGCAGTGGAATTTTGTTAAGGGGGCTTGTCTTATTGAAAATAGAGGTCTGTAACAATTAAAAATTCAAAAAGGTGCTGAAAGTTTCAACAAAGTTTACAATCATGGAGATCCTTTGCCTTCTTTTATAAAAAAAACTAAACTGATTTCCTTCTGCTTTTTCTTGCTTTTCTAAAGTGCATAGATGAATGGCAGAGAGCCACTCTCCATGCAGAACATTAGCAGATATAAATGTAACTCTATAATATTGTTCTCTTTATACCACAGTAAATATTTTCTAGATTACTCACTTGTCACTCCAGAGGTCTCTTTTTTCATACTTTCTGAGTACCATACAGATTACAGGACACAATTATAGCTAAAGGATTTTGATACTGAGTTACCTGAACATCTATAGAAAGCAGACTTTAAAACATTCTATGGCACTGAAAGAGTTTCTCTATTCCAGATACAGTTCCAGATTCCTGACCTGGGATTCAAAATTTTGACAAAAGAGAATGACAACTGACTTTAATTCAATAACCTTCCAAAATATATATGACCAAATAACACCACAATTAACCTAAACATTAAAGCATTATATCACTGATTATGAAGAGTGGTTTTAAAAATCATAAATGTATTGCATATATGCTAAAGAAGGGAATACAGAAACTGGTCAAACTTTGCATTTAGCACTTCAGTTTTTAACTATGCACTGAAATGACACTGGAACTGACCCACATCTTTCCATTTGTGAGTCAGATGCTGTGACACATTCTATGTTTGACCTGATAAGATGCTGCAGATATCTATGTGTTAGGAGAATGAATATTAAGTAGGTCCTACCATTTCTCAACAGAGTCAAACTGCATAGAGACTTCATCAATGAACAAATCTTTCGTTGTAACACATGTATATACATGCAATTTATTTAATTAATGTGCAATTAAAATTAATTTAATGTAATACCCTTGATATGTGCATATGGTAGATGTAGTGTGGTTTCTTCCACACACCTGTTCACTGAAGAATGTTTTGATTTCTTATTGGCATTTCAGAATCCATTTAACAAGCAGGATCAACGGTGAAAAATCACCATTTTGTACAGACCTTTAACATTAGCCTTCATGCTGTATGACTCAATGGATCATTGCATTATTTATACAAAATTAAACTGGTTTCTATTTCCAAACTAGAGCACAGCATCCCCTTATTATCCTGTTGTGGACGTGTTTCCAAACATTTCCTGCCTCCAGTCTTAATGTAACTGCATTCCGAACCACATCATTGTGTGATTAAGAATTGTATATTATGAATTGTCTCTGAAATACCTGAATCAGGGGTTAATGGATTTTCACTTTCATCTTTGGAGTGCACTTCACCTAGATGTTAATTAAAATAACAGTTTACTAAGCTTTGAACTGTCCTTAATACGAATGCTTACTGTATATGTTCTCAGTCACAACATGAAGGACCAGACCATGTGCAGGTGAGAACAAGCTGAGAAATAACTAACTAAGGCAGCAGTGCGCAAGTAGGTTAACACCAACTGGAAAGTTGTGGCTTTAAATTCCAGGTCGGACACTGACTATTCCTATGTAAACGTAAATCACTTTTGATAAAAGCGTCAGCCAAATTAATTAGTAATTATAACCTTATTGATTGCTTTTGAAACACTTTAAGTAATTTCTTGTTGCTTTGGAGAGAAACATGCGGTTATATGAATATCTTTAAAAAGCAGTTAAAGTTGCAAGTACGAGCTCACTTAAATCACGCCTGAAGAAGACTCCACAGCTAGAACATTGCGTCTTTCTCTTCCTTTCAGCATGGAATAAACCTTTACCTGTTCCTTTGCAGCCTAGGTATGCTGACGCAGCTACTACTTAAACTTGTTCTAATCTGGGCTCTATCTCTCACACCGAAACGGAGACTGCTGCACCTTCATGGATACCTGCAGCCACGTAGTGACGTCAGCGAGAGACGCACCGCTCTGTCCTACAGCTGACGTCAGGTGCCGTGGTGGTGCACGCGGCGTGTCAAAAGACATAGGGCACTGTGGGTGAGCAGGTCGGAGGAGTTTGTCGGCTTTTTTCCCCTGCTTAGTTCACCCCCTCCTTGTTAATAATAATAACAAGAAAAGGCGAATAAAAAAATAATATGCTGCCAAAGGTAATTCTAAATCAGAACACAGCTAAATTTATTACGTACACCATCTTTCCATCTTACGAGCATTACAAGAGGAAGTAGCTTTAGACGATTTTGTTTTGTGAGTATGATATCCGAACAGTATTACTAGCAGATTAATTATGCACAATGTTCTTTTTCTTTATAAAATCTCGGAGCTGTTGCTATGTGATGAGATTGTGACTATTCCAAACTCCGTTAGTATAAAATAAATAACTACACAAAAATTGACAACGCATGGCTGGTATCCAGTCCACTAACATCTTGATTTCTCCCATTTTTTAGAATAGGTAACGAGGATTAAGTACTGTACGCATTGACATAATTTACTTATATTAGAAAATCTTACAATATCATACTTTAGATAATTGTATAATATACTTACTGCACCTTATGTAGAATTTAACACATGGCAACACCTTTTTTATTTTATTGTTTTTTTTTTGTGCAATTCTACCTTTTTATTAGGGTCCAATAAGAATGTCTCCCTGAAGTACAAGTGTTTAGGGAAGACAATAAGGATTCATAGCTTATTTGTTAATTCCTTGTATACACTTGGATGCTAGTCGTCAATTACCACGGTATTTTATTGGTGATTAATCGAGTTTTAATTAAGCCTTTTCTGAACTTTGTATAAAGTTCCGTTACAGACTTTAACTTTATGGAAGAACTGGAGTTGTCTGAAGCACGGAAAACATATCGAGGTCGATTTAATGCTTCGGTTAACACTAAGGAAATGTTAACGTTGGACTTGGTGCAGAATTAAAAGCAGAGTACTTACAGGAAAATACGAAGAAAACCCGATTACTGTATTTTGCAAGGGCCTGTAGTCTTCAATTCTCTCCTGCTTCGCCGATTTCTGACCTGTGGAGAGTTGGCGCCACCTTGTGGCAAGACCTCCCCATCACAAAAGGCGACACATTAATCATAGCCAGGGGAGTGTAAAATTCAATCGCCTCCTTCTATCCATTTCAGGTTGCAGTCTGAAGGCCGGCCTTGTGTGCCTGAAAAAAAGCTCCCTACACTTCATCAGGACCCCTACTTCATAACAAATGGAGTGTCTTTTTCATGGAGTTCTGCCATCAAAAAACAGCGTTCTCTCTATCCATTTAATTCCAGCTCTAGTGGAGGGGTCAGGGTGGGAGCACCTAGTAACATTGAATACCTGGTGCTTCCCAGTCACGCAGTAAACTACCTTTTAGGAATTGTTTCTCAATAAGAAATGATCAGTCCATTTATCTGAGCCAGGCGGGCTGTCTCTTTGCCCAGACCTCCAATATTTTTCGTTTGACCTGATCAGGGCTATAAACTAGTCTGAGGCACCTTCAATTTGTCACCGGAGCAGAGAGCTTCAACAACTGATTGCATCTCCAAATGTAAAAATTCCTCCTCCTTGAATTTTTTATTTTTGCCGCTTTCCGTTTCCTGCAGAACGTTTTTCCATCAGCGTTGAACACTTGCAAAGCATGCCGCACAATAGCTCAGACGCACTGAACCAGGGAGCTGAAGACATTTTTATAATAATCCCGGGGAGGTTGGAAATAGCCTTTTCTAATGTTTATTGATAAGGGAATTTATGAAGAGCTTCTCGGGTTGGTGTGTGAGATGTGAATTGAGAAAGTTGGTCTTGTTTTGTCAGTTTATTAAAAGTTTGGGTTCTATTTTTTGGTTCGGTTGGTCATCATACTGAATTGTACAACACAGCTCAATGCCATTCCAAGATAATGTTACTGTAACCTTTCAAAGTCATTATTAACTACAAGAAGATATTATCGTAAAATGGTGTTGGACCCTTTGTGAATCTTTGCTTTAAAGATTGTAACCAATGATATACAGACATTCTATACTGATATCGATAGTTATTTAAAAAAACGTCCAGTGTTCTAAGTAAGTTGATTAAAGTACAACAGCAGAAAGAGATTAAATAGGCAAAGCATTCTATTTGTGCCAGGTAAATCAGTCTATCTGAGGAGTATCTAACACCTCAACTTGTGATTCTGCCTCGTACTAATTTATTGGGGTGGCACATTTATTTAAAGAAACTTATATTTTTACTAATTTATTCAGCTGGAATACTTAGGGTGAAATCTTGTACCTTGCTGAAGGGTTGAACCCACAACCTCCCATTTTAAAGGTTTTCCAGAAATCTCACTACTGCTTCACACACTGATTGCAAATGTTACATTGCTTATACAGTGGAAACTTAAGCAAAGTGTTAACTCAACCACAGACTCAAATAACAACTGACACAGAATGAGGTACAGTAACATATACTGTCTATTATACTGTGGATTCAAAGGTAGTTCAATCTAACATCAGCAGTTAAGGCCCCTTAATTTGGAGAATGTTTATTTTTCTTGTGCATTTCTCAAGTTCTCAGTTCTTGCCATTTATCATGTTTTAAGGCCTTATATCACTCTAACATGACCATAACAAATTATATTAATAAGATACACTTTACGAACACAGTGTAACACATCCTGATGCAAGCCTGGTTTCTTTATTAAACCACATTTCCAGCTTGACATGAAAAACAAAGCTAATAGTGTTATAAAACACGTAAATGGCAAATGTTTTTCAAGCACACCTCACATGCTCTTTTAAACATTAACCAATTGTTTTTCATTTGAAACCTTTTGCAAACTTTGAACAAGACTAATAATGTAATAAACTTTCTCTAATGTGTAGTCAAGCTAGTTAAACTTTCTCCAAACATAAAAACACAAAGTAAACCTTTAAAAAGGAAGAAAAGTCTTAAGACCTCTAGATTTATGTGCCCTTAATCTGTTTACATTAAGTGAAGTATTAACTAATCCAGATGTAATGGTTAGAATATTAGTTGTTATATTACCAAATCATTAAGTGATAGGCTTGGTGACCGGTGATTTGAATTAGGTTTTTGTTTTTTAGAACTGCTTTTACTTGTATTATGTATAAAAATTGAAAACTGTTCTGATAAATGTTTAAAACTGGATGCAATACAGCTGTATGGAGCAACATAAGAAATGCAACCCACAGCACCGAGCCAAAGCAGATCCTGAGTTTTTGGGGGCTTAGAGAAAAACAATCCCCTCTGTTCCTCCATGAGCCTAGAATATGCCAGTGTTGGGCAGGATCTCAAACGGGATGAATCAAATCTGCAAACATTCATGATTAAGATAGTTCTGCCCATCCCACTCTGCATGGCTTGTCTTGGCAGAGGTAATTGAAACACTGATCCACTCTCTCACGCGGAGTTCTCGCCTCTATTTCCCAGGGGAGCAATGAAGATGTGCTTTCCGCCGCTCAGACCGATTGGAGAGCTAAGCGAGGAAGTCAGCCCCTCTCTCTCTAACAGCCGGGAGAAGTGTATTTACATTTCCCTTCAAAGCTCCGATCGATGGGCTCGCAGTTACCCTACACCTATCACTGGAGGCACATTCACTCGTCCAAAAAAAGGGAAAAAAAGTAGAATGCAAGAAATGTATCTTTAACCCTTGACTGTTATGACAAATAGCTGGCATTCACTTTAAGATATTCTATCTAATCAAGAATCAACAACAACATATGTGTCATGATACCTTTCTGGAATAAATTACTTTAAAACTAGATATTTCCAGTTCTGAGCCGGAACAATTGTTGATTATTAAATAAAAAGATGTGCAATATCAATATGCAGTCCGTGCAGATACAGACTATTAATGTGCACAAACATAAGACAACCAAATTTGAGTTAGAATTTCTGAACTGCCATGAAGAACTTATTTTTAGAAGCCTTCCAAAGGCAGAGTGAGGTGTATGAGGTGTTATTGCAATAAGACTCCTTGACATTTAGAAAGATAAGATAAGATAAGATCACTTTATTAGCCATATACAATTTCTTGCATTAGGAATTTGACTTTTTTTCCGCATTCCCCAGCTTGCTTTCCATGAGACACACAGATGGGGAGAGAGAAGCCTGGGGTCAGACCGCAGGGTCAGCCATTTATATGGTGCCCCTGGAGCAGTTGGGGTTAAGGGCCTTGCTCAGGGGCCCAACGGAGTAGGATTCCTCTGCCAGCCACGGGATCTGTACCACTGTGCGCCAGGCTTAAAATGTTCAACAAAATATACTAGAGTGCCTATAGCAGGCCATAGCAACAGAAAGGACAATTCTGGAATTCTAGGTGCATTACAACATAGCAATACAGTGTGTGAGAAGACATATACTTGTAACAATATGTTATCACATTAACAGTACTTATTAGAACTAAGAAAGCAATATCTTAAATGTGTCTTTAAAATGTTTTTAAAAAGTGGGCAGAAAAAGCACATTGTAATCTAACCCCTTTTGTAATCTTCTGAATTCCCAGAAACAGACCTGTCAAGAATCAGCATGTATATGTGGCTGACAGAAAAATACAATTTAAATATTAAAGAAATCGGTTAAATTGTAAAAAAAATACAGACGCCAATTTTTAGTAAATGGGTTAATGAATAGATGAAAGGTGTGATACTGATGAGTTGCAGTGGATACAAACAAGAAAGACCCTTGATCGGCTGTGCTTTGCCCAGAGTCTGCAGTGTTAAAAGGGGAAATGAACTGACAAGGATATGACAAAGCTGATACCGACACCTCTTGGTGATTGCAAGAACTGCACTGCTGTTTGGCACTACAGTACTTTATGCCGTTTACTGGATCTGTCACTTTATCAATGAACATTGAAAAGGATTAAGTACATGGTAAGGTTTCACCTGAAAGTTGGTGGAGCTGCTAACAAAAAAACAATTGCAAGGAGCAGGAGAGATTGATCTCCTGGGAAACACAAACGCATTGAAGAAATTGCAATTGCCAGTTGCCGCCAACTGTAAGAAATTATCAAGAGAACACAAGTGTTGATAGAGCTCAGCTTCTATCAACTTTTTACTCCGAGAGTTGCGGGTGTGTGGAACAACCTTCCCAGCCCATTTCGGAAGTTGAGTGAAAAGTTGAGTGACGTCTGTAAAGTAATTACTCACCCCAGTAACCTGGTCAAATTTCAAAATCATCCAGGTGGGGCTGCACATTGGAGGTGGTGAATGGGGAGTCTCCATTACCTGTAGAGCGCTTTGAGTGGAGTGTCCAGCACTATATAAGTGCGAGGATTATTATTATTATTATTATTATTATTATTATTATTATTATGTAAATGGGCCTGATGTGCCAAACGATCTCCTCTCATTTGCAACCGTTCTTATGTTCCGTAAATATATTTCTTCGATTGGACCCAGTTACAGCAAAATAAAGCTTATTTAAAAAAGTGTGTTTTATTCATTTTCTAAGTAAACTTGAAATTTGTCTCCTGAGTAAGTAGTGCTATTGACTATTGTGGAATTCCTGTCCTTACTGTAACCTGAGCTTCTGTGCCATTGACTGCACGCTTTGAGATGTTCAATATGGAAAATCGCTGTAAAATTCAAACTGAATTGAATTCCTTTTTTACCCCCGTTATCCGGACAATCTGACCTTCCAAACGCCCCCCATTAATGCACTTAAAATAATCGATTTCTTACTTCTCCCCCAAATGGGCTGTGTACTGGGGGGCGGCAGTTCAATAGTGGGTGAAGTAGGTTTCTTCTTATATGAAAAGCGTTGTACAAGTGCACGGACTTGGAAGTAATAACACTTCTAAAAACCGCCTCAGATATTGTTTCAGCTAAACCATTTTCTAGACTAATTGTAGTAATAAGAGGTCAGTTGCTGTAACACTAAATATGTTCGTTTCTTTCGGGATAAAACTATAGAACTAACGTGGACGAAGGTGTCTTAAATAAATATCGATAGTGGGTCGATTTAATGCGTCTTTTTCTTCGAACTAGACCCTTACAGAGGTTGTTCGTCTTCAGAGAAGACGGGACTAACGAGCACTGCAGGGACAAAAAAAAGTGCTCCGGCTACAACGTTTCCACTGACACCGGAAGCAGTGACGTTTTTTAAAAAACGATATTACAGAGTGGGCTAATTGTCTTATTGCTATTGGTATCAAGGTATTTTGAGGTAAGTGCTGCAGATGTGTTTATTATTCATAATTTTTTAATCATTCTTATTTTTGTTGTAAGGGTATAGTCACGCATGATGTGTGCTGGGAATGCTATACTGCCCAGGACAGCGCCCGGTCAAGTGCAATTATGTGTGTAAATAAAATACAGAGCACTCACACACTGGACACAAGTAGAAAGAAATAAGAGAAGCACATATACAGATATAGATACAGGGACAGGAAATTTAAAGTGTGCTAAATGCTTAGAATGCGTTTTTAATCGGCTGTGTAACAGTGCAGATACGTTTGAATTTTAAAACCGGTAGATTATAATTTTTATATTGGCAGTGTCTTCCTTTACAGTTATTTTCTGTGTTCTTCCGCCGTGCAACTCAAAACCGGCAACCTACTGAAGCTCACCAGGTGTGAGTCCGGTGAGTACCTGGATGTAGGGGCGTGGCCACTGGTGGGCCTAGTGATTGATCCTAGGCCTACCCAATCGGTCCAAAGTAATTTCAGATTTTTTCCCCTTGTTTGCGTTACATGATTTGCTTTAATGTTACGTGTTTGAGGTTTTTTTTCTCATCGTCTGTGATTTGGTATTGGCTCGCTGTATCTTTTGTGACCAATAAGGAAATTATGTAAATATCGTGGGGCGGTGCATGCGTAGCCGTAGCCTAATTGGCTATCGTTGTCATCAGATCAGACACTCTAGAGCTATCTAGCGCTAGGTTTTTGGTTTATTAGCCAACACGGCAAAACAAAAAGCATATATCTACGTTTTTCAAAAAGCCGTCTGTAGGTGACCAGACCAATCCCGAAATAAATAAGACACATGAGTTGCTACAGGCATCTTGGGTTTTAAGGAGTACAGCCTGGCTTCCCGAATAGTGTTTCTGTACCGCAAGGGGCAGTGCTCGCGTTTGCTTGTAGCAGCTCGATACATGCTCGACCTGTAGGAGTTAAGCACGAAGAGGTTCTACAATTTCTCCTGTAAACAAATTACAAGTTCTGGAATGCATGAATAACATTAAGATAATATTGACGGATAGATGCGAGTGTGCATTTTACAGATAACTATTCAGATCGCCTCTAAATGCCCTGCAGTTTTTTTTAAGTGAACGACGTTTAGAGAGTTAAAATACATCCAAAGTATGTATTTGACGCTTTTATTAGCAGACCATTCTTAGAATTAAAGATTAAACCAAACCGGTCTCATTCGTTAGTGCTACGTTTGCTGCTTTCGTTCCCGAGATACAGCACCTTGTTTTTTCCGGTGATCACCTGACCATGCACGGTGACTTTGACCTCCAGTGACCCCGTCTGTCGAGTTCAAGCGCTCTGTTACAGTTTAGCTCGTACCCTTAATATTTTAAAGACAATAAATATCCATAAACATATGAGCATCCTTAGATGTGAATAATACTGACATGTCGCAAGCCAACAAGTTAACCATCTATGACATAAACCTGTGGTTGTAATGTATGTAAAATCACCATGATTGTAAGATCTATGGTTTTTATTTTCTAAGGCACATTTTGCTTTTCTTTCCCTACCGTGACACGCTTTTGCCAAACGCGTAACTGTGGGATACCATCGCGACAAGACCTCCGCAGCATGTCATGATAGGAACCCCGTATGGCATGTGTATTGCGGCAGTGTATATCGCGACTGGCGCCTTGCTTCCATGCCACACTGGCACTGCTGTGCAATAAAGGTATATAGGCGATATATGGACTTTGTGTCGCGACATGGGGTCAACATATCCTGTCAGGGTATGTCCTATCGCAACATATGGACTCCATGTCGCGACATGGGGGCGAGGATTTTTGCCGGGGTATGTCATATCGCGATATGCGGGCTTCATGTCGCGACATGGGAGAGGGGCACTTTTGCCGGGGTATGTCATATCGCGATATACTGGCTTCATGTCGCGACATGGGGGCGGGGCACTTTTGCCGGGGTATGTCATATCGCGATATACTGGCTTCATGTCGCGACATGGGCGTGACAGTTTTTGTCATATCACGATATATGGAATCCATGTCGCGACATGGGGGCGGGGCATTTTTGCCGGGGTGTGTCATATCGCGATATACTGGCTTCATGTCGCGACATGGGCGTGACAGTTTTGTCATATCACGATATCTGAACTCCATGTCGTGAAATGGAGGGGGGGGGGGGCGTTTTGGCTGGGCATGTCATTTCGCGATATATGGATTCAATGTCGCGGCAGTGGCGCCATGACAGTGATGCGCAAGTCGCAATGGGTTTCGCAATGTGATCGTGATGCGCGCACTTCTATCGTGACATGCTACCGAAGTCGTGAACGCGCTGTGGATGCCATGACATTGTCTGCTATTCAGTTTTTACCTCAGTGCGGCTTCTCTTAGATTGATCAGTAATTGGAAACCAATGGATGTGTTACTGTATATCCAGCGTGCTCATACAGCACACACGATACACACAGAACTTCCGCTGTGGCGCTTTACCCAATCAGAGTGTCGATTCTCACTCTTCACCCAATCGCGGCCCGAACTGTTCGGGGGTTTAGCCAATCACGGGTCTGAGAGCTGTTCAAGCCTGCAGCGCCTGCTGGATGGGCTTGTTTAATGTCAATGAGAATTGGCTTTTAAAAGTGGGTTCATGATTTTTGGGTCAATTGTTTTTCTTAACAGGGAATGAAATTAGCGTAGCCAGAAATGTTAGAAAAAGCATACATGTACAACACCTACAGGATCAGGGGGGATACTACAGTGTTAAAGGATTTCAAAAGGAAAAATAAAAATAAAAAATAGGTTTTCAAAAATTGAAATCAGCAGGAGGCTCATAGATCTACCTCCTATTTCCTCAGTTTTAAGAAGAACTCGTCACTACACTCCTAAAATCTCAGCAAGAATTTTTGACTGCGGACATGGTGATGTCTGTAAATGGAGACGGCTTTTTTAAGTAACTCTAAAAAATAAAAATAAGACTTACAAAGCTTAAGAATTAGTATATATAAACACAACTTAATGTAGCCTACTCTGAGGTTTACGCATTTCATGTGCAATTATGTATTGTATAAAATTCATGTACCGTTTTGTTTCACATAGGCATGTTGGTTGCTGGGATATGTAGTTTAGTACAGTAACTCATACATTTGCAGCGCTCAGCAATACAAGATTATATCCATAAAATAATCGATCGTAACCTTTATGGGGTAGAAGGCAACAGATTGTTTCGTCCTTTCTTGCAAAGCGGTTGTGACCGTTTTCACAAAGAAGCGCTATAACTAGCTATCTCATACAACTACTTTACAATTGCACGCTGTTTCCTCCGACACAGGAAGTGGTAGCTTTCAAATATGATGTAGCTGCTGCAGCTTAGATGAACCGTGTAACAAAATCCTCCTGTTATCTGTCTTCTTTGCCTAAACTTAAATCGCGTGGTTTAGAAGATAAATTTTAGAAGCACAAAAAGTTCTGTACGGTGGATGAGCTTTACAGTGAATGTGAGTATAACATACATTATAGCAATTGTTAGAACAGAGAACAACGATATAACGGGATAAGTAAGCTAATATCAGAAATATGAGAAATACCAAGTATTAATATGTAATAGGTAGTAAAACGTTAGCGACAGAAAAATGCACATATGAGTGTAATAAATTATTACCCGGTATGTGAACAAAATGTAATACAAAGCAGTTAGACCTGCAAATTTCCAGTGATTTGGAGTTCAGGGACTTGTTAACCTGTGTGTGACTTAACCATGTACATGTAACATTGTGCTTCATTCAAATAATTCTTTATTTGCAAAATATCAACATAAAATTTGGGGGTGTTTTATTTTAATTTGTATCCTTTCTCGCCGAAAAAAAAACACGTATCTCTCTCTAGGTATGTTGCTTAATTTCGATTTTAAACGGTTTTCAAACATTTTCGGGAGATGAAGAGTATTACAGATGCAGGAGATCAAGTTGATATGTGCTGTCTTCTATGTAAATCTGTGGTCGTAATAGTGTTTACCGTTATTTTAGATTTTGTTCATGCTGTAAACAGAAAACTGTCAAAGCAGAGCACGTCTTTGCAGATATTAAGACAGATTGCAGATGTGCCTAAGTAAATATACTATTTCATTGTAGTCTTAGATTCCTGTTGCAGTTACAGCTGCTGTCATAACTACAGATGTAGGAGTGGTTTCTGTAAAAACGAACCTTTTTAATGATAGATGATGTAAATACTAGTCAGTCACATTGCATTGTTTCAGACAAGCAAGGTTCATTAAGTTCTATGGTTCTTTTGGTATTTTATACATCTCTGGACATTGTCTTTTTTAAATACAGGGTCGGCAGCTGAAAAAAAAAAAGAAGCCTTAAAAATACAGAGGTGGAAGATGGCCCATTTAATTAGAGATGGCATCTCCAAAGGAGTCATTCACTGGAATTTATTAGAGGACACAAGAGTGGTAAAAATTAAAGAAGACCCAGATATGGGTGATGTGGGAAACAATTTAGATGAAACCTTGTATCTGTGCACTGACTGCGGGAAGAGTTTCAGTACAATAGGCCAGCTTGAATCCCACCAACTACTGCATGGCTATGGGAAGCTCCCGTTAGGGAATTCTGACTGTGAAGAATCGGTCACTCCGAGGGGCATCTCTGGGAAAATCCCTGGATCCCAATCACCGTTTACCTGCAGTGAATGCGGAAAAGGCTTTTCTAAGCGCTGGTACCTGAAAGAGCACCAGCGGATCCACTCTGGAGACCCCACCCATCGCTGCCTAGTCTGCGACAAGATTTTCCTCCAAGCAGGGGACCTGAGGAAGCACCAGCGCACGCACACGGGAGAGACCCCCTACAGCTGCCCTCACTGCGACAAGAGCTTTGCCCAGTCCGGGGGGCTCAGGAACCACATCAGGACCCACACCGGGGAGACGCCCTACCGCTGCGAGGAGTGCGGCAAGCGTTTCAGCCAGTCGGTGCACCTGAAGAAGCACGTGCGGATCCACACGGGCGAGACCCCCTACCACTGCGACGTGTGTGGCAGGAGCTTCAAAAGGGGGGACACCTTCAAGATCCACCAGCGCGTGCACACGGGAGAGAACCCCTACCAGTGCAGCGAGTGCAACAAGAAGTTCAGTCACCTGGGCAGCTTAAAACTACACCAGAGGGTTCACACGCGAGAGACCCCTTATCATTGCACTGTGTGTGGGAAGAGTTTCTCTCAGTCAGGCACACTTAAAAAGCACAAGAGAATTCACACCGGAGAAAGACCTTTCATCTGTCAATTGTGTGGTAAGGCTTTCACTCAGCTGCCACATCTTAAATCACACCTGAAGGTTCACAACAAGAAGGCTTAAATGTGTGTCCTGCACAGCTTGTCCTCCAACACTGGTGTGTCCTGGTGCACCAACAGGCTGGTCTCCTGTTACACTAATCAGCATTATTGGGAGGCCCAGGGGGTTATGGCACCACGACAGCTTTGCTTTACAATGTTAAAAGCCCTACTCTGTATGTCTTAGGCACCAGCTCTGTGGTGTACAGTATACCTGTATGTTCAAGCACACCAGATATTTTGGATCAAAAGGTTTTCATTGTAAAGCAAAGGTGAATGCATTTTTACTTTGTGAGAGATTACACAGATAGGACTGTATTCACAGTGCAATTCACAACTTGTATCTTGTCCCGGACTATGAAATCAACTTATCTGCCCTTTATGATTCAGTTGATTTGTCATTTAATGACCTATCAACGAATCAATAATGATGTTCGATCAGAACAAATGTCTGTGTAGGATAGTCGCTGCCAGCAAGTGAACTTCATAGGTGTTATATATTTTAAAAATGGTGTATTTGTATTTCAGAAAAGCAACACTACCAAAAAAAGACATACCCCCATTATCTGCACTCAACTTCATTTCAGTGACAATAGGATTAATAAGCTATCTTTTAATGTGCTTGATGAGGGTGAGGAAACCAGCACTTCAGCAGAGTGGGTCATCAGTATTTTGGTGGCTTATCTTTTATCATGATCATCGAAAGGCTTTTTGCAAAAATCCAAAATGTAGGGGTTATTGATGTTTTTCCACAAAGGCAGCATCCAACCAACATGCAATCGAGAAAGGAGCTGACGGATGGTATCATGCGATAATTTTCTAAACAAATGAACAATCAGTCACTACAAATTTAGCAAAACAAATAAATTCTGCTTAGAAAAACTAAAAGCATTTCAGTGTTCCATATTCACGGAGATGCTGTTTTACTGGATCTTGAAGGTGCCATAAATAACTTAATTAGCAGGACTGCGATGTGCGATGTGAAGGAACCCGTCATCCTTAATAGTATAATGCCTTCATGAATATTAAGAAATGGTTCATTTCTAATGGAAGCAGAGAAATGCCCTAAGAGATAAGCACCCCTATTAATGGTAAAAAGCTGGCACTTATGATGCAAGTCCTTCAAGAGTGATGTCCAGTACTGGATGGCATGAACATTTCTAGATCTGCCGAAAACGTCAGCATTGTAAGAAGATGTTCAAGTCCAATTAAATCAGCAGTGAGTTGATCTAGTTTCAGAACTGAGTAGGAATGAAACCCTGCAAACACCCACCTCTGCGCTAGAAGTTGCTGCACTTAAGGTGAGCTTAAGAAGGTGCTGAGTCCTCCACTATCTGAAAAAAAAAGTGGTGGAGAATAATCTGGGATTAAAAGTGCTATTTAAAGTATTATAGTGTTATTTTGTGTAGGTGTGTACTGAAAGTTTGTCGTCATTTTCAGGTAAAAGGTAAATGTTACAAAATGTGCTGCAAAGATATGTAATAACCAGACCCGCGGTATTCAAAGTCTTCCTTTGATAGAAATGGCCATGTGAAAAGACAGTCCTTTTCTGTACACTGTGGCAAATACTAGTACAGAAAACACATCACAGTGGAAGAAGGTTTTATGAGTTTGTTCTCCAAAAATGGATGGTTTACTTAAGTATCTTTTCTAACTGTTAAGGCCTATCATGGATTTTTCCAGTAGTATTAATTTTCTTGTGAAGGAAGCATACACTCCTGCCTGTGGTGTAGTTCCACCCTAGTTTAGTATTCAGCTGTCTAGCAATATGTTTACCGATTTAAAAAAGCCATTATTCAACATACAAAATGGGAGTTCATTTTTAATTCCTTTCAAAACAGTGGCTAATGAAAGTATTAACCTCTAACAGAATCCCAGGGTATTAAAATGCCTTGTTAAGACTGTTATTCCACATTATTGAGGAGCCTCATACAATAATCCAAACTATATTGCATACCTGTACACATTACGATCTTTTGTTGATGTTGTTGGAGAAAACCTTGTGGATGAGTAGTGCCCTAGGGCTATAAAGACATTTGAGTATAAAAGACACTACATGGACTGCAACTATTTACTGTAATTGGTATTTTGCTGTCAATGAGTTATCATAGATTTTACTATAGAACACCTCAGAGCATTAAAAATTAAAAATATACAGTAGATATGGTAATGATTGTTTCTTATGCACTTTCAATTTTCCTTTCAATATAAATTACATTGTCCAGTACATTTTCTTAATAGTTATCTAATCGTGTAAGCATGTCAGCTTACAAAGAAAAAAGAGATGCATATGATTCAAATGGTCTTGGATATAATGGATGACTGTGCCATTAAGCCCCTGACCCAACTGCTTCTTTTCAATGACAGCTTCCACATGGTTTTCAGTCTTGTGGATTTTTTTCTAGCAGGTCTTGACTGCAGCTAAACAAAAATACTGGATAGAGACTGAGGTACAATTTGACCACACTGGACTGTATTTGATGTCTGTGTGTCTTCTAATGGGAAGAAGTATGGTTAGGTCATATTGTACTAGTTCTAACACTGTGACTGTGTAAAAATTTAATTAGCCCTTCTTACTTTTTTTTTGGTGTGTGAGTGAACTTCCATTCTTCATAGACATCTTTTGTATATGTTGTATTATTTGGTTGAATTTTGGAAAATTAAAATTTGTTTAAAAAAGCAAAGAACATCTTATAAGCATGATCTTATGTATTTATTTGATGGTCTAGACAGCTCTCTGAAGATACATCATGTATTACAGAAAGGGGTTTAATTAGGCAAGAATTTAGCTGAGCACAGTTTAAAGGACACAGAAATGTGTAACTTCTTGCAGGCCACTACTTCATATGATGACCTTTTGGTGTTATTTAGGTTTTTTTCCAACATGCAAGAATATGCAATTTTATCTGGTTTCACATTACCATTGTACTCATGTGGTATACAGTAACAGCTAAGTCTAGGAAACAACCAACACATAACCATGCAGACATTTAGCAATAAAGTTAAATAGGTAACCTTACTGAAATGAAAGCAGGTTTCACTGGAATTGCGATAGTACAACTTCTACCATACTGTTGTTTTCCGAAACTGGGCACCAAGGACTTAATTCTCCATGAAATTACAATAGTAGGTTTAACAAGAAACACAAAGACAGAGGTCATGAAAATAAACACAAACATTCTAGAAATAAAACTTCAACACTCTACCGTTTTAACTTGTTTTATGGTTCAAAGTATAATTTTGCTGTACCTTACTTGCACTATGAGGTGTACTGGCTCAAAATCTATACTTTTTGTAAGCAAGATGATCCGCACACTGTTGAATCCTGAAGTGGCACACACAGATGTATACTGACTTTCATTTCACATATCTTATGGTGCATGTATGATCTTGTCTAAACACCTGTCATTTCACTTTCAGTGTATAAATACTTCCTGATGGATAAAAGTGGTAAATGCTAGAGTATCTTCAATTGTTTGGCACTGAGGACACACATTGACCGTAGCAAGTGCTTTGCACTTCTTTCGAACTATTCTCAGGTTATCTCTATTAAATAAGGAGCATTGATACCTGATGGAATCTGTTTGTTAATTGACCTTTCCTTTTTGCCAGAATTTCTCAGTGTGCAGATCATCATATAATAGGTATCTAACACTTAGGAAAATTCTTAAGTAAATTTGATAAAGAACACTTTGTGTCTGACTCACAGTGACTATATATAAATACAACTGTCTCTTAATAGTATAATTCAAGGTGATGTCAAAATAATATCCTAAATACATGATCAGGTTATACTTAGGAAATGAACTGTTGACATTGCCCGTTTACTCAAGGTAAACAGCACTGAGGACCACCTGAAGTTTGGCCTTAGCCTGTGAAAAGTTGGCACAAAGAGATTAATGTGTTTACTGTCACTTTCAAAAGCCAAAGGGAATTTCTGAAAACAAGTATTTCTTTCTAATAATCAAAGCAGAAAAAAATAAAGTTTGATCATTACAAAACTCAGATTATAAGGTGCTGGACCTATTTCTTTGCAACACATCTATGGCATATGTAGCTTGTCCCCAGTAGGGATATAGTTACCATGAATCAGGTGTACATCCAGTCCTGAGCCACACAGATCTTTCTCTAAACCAGCAAAGAATTCTTCTTCACACTAGGCTGCCCCACCCATCACAGTAGAATTCAACACTAATGAATGTCTTAGGGGTTATATAACTGTAACGGACTCATTCACCACATGAGCCCTGTTACACATTTAACTGTTTTTGCAGTTCCAAATCCATTCATCTCTCTCCCACTCAGGCTGCATGACAGGATTTGAGGCTGCAAAGCGATGACTCTTGTTTTAAGCTTAATGATACGCAGTAAAACCTGCTTTAAACCACTTCAATGTCTCCCTTGAA
This sequence comes from Atractosteus spatula, assembly GCF_055471065.1. NCBI lineage: Eukaryota > Metazoa > Chordata > Actinopteri > Semionotiformes > Lepisosteidae > Atractosteus > Atractosteus spatula. Next base: position 6,514,229 of record NC_142724.1, read on the forward strand.
ACGCTGAAATGTGACATTTCTCTATATACAGTGCCTTCCGTAAGTTAAAACAATAAAAAAAAACCTGGGTCCAGTTGACAAGTATTTAGGATTTAAAAAACACAGTGTTAGCTAGACTTCTTTATCTAGTCATTATATACAGGTGAAAAGAAATGGGAAATAAATATAATACATATCTATATATACAGAGATGGTGCTCACCACTGTAGTATTTCTCATTGGCTGTCCTGCCCTGGTACCCCCACACCAAAATCTCTTTTCCATTCCAGTTTTTAATGGTGTAATGTGGGCTTAAGCAGTGCAACTGCAAGAGCTACGGTCTGCAGCAGGCATCGTGTGGGGTTAGCAGGGCACTGTGCTCACTTCAGGTCATCTTGGCCCTCTTGCTGCCTATTGACCGATTCTATAAAACAAAGAGTGAAACAGGTTTCACTTTCTTTCCAAAAACAATGGGCTTAATGTTTCTCGTTTTCTTGTCTTTCATGCATTCACTGTTAATAACTAGCCACAGCTAATCGCATTTGTCAATACTGTTTAAGTGTTGGACCTCAATGCATATCTTCACAGTTCTCGAAAGCAATGGGAAAAACAGTCAACACATCCATCAATGCTGTAAAAGCAGCTGGAACAAGCAACATTATAAAATGTCCTGACGGCTGATGATGTAGACTGAGTCATGTGCTCCATCATACAAGGGTTTGGAAAAAAAAAGCCCTATTACTGTAAGAGGTTTTTCAAAAAATCATAAAAAACTACATCTATTGTTCAGTGAGCAAAGGAGACTGAAGTGTAATGTACGAAAAGGATACTCTTAAAACTCCTACCTTGGCTTGCTTGTAGAAATGTGGGGCAAGTTCTACCAGCCAGGAAGATTCAATTGCAGTCACATCACGCATGTAATACTTGGACGTCTGGACCACTTC